>NW_019396825.1:46265-123365 GCF_000591075.1 Eurytemora carolleeae | reverse complement strand
GGGGGGGGGGGGCAGGGGTCCATAATCCCATACTAGGAAATGAACCTTGTAAAACTGTCTTTTTTTAATTGTTAGAGGGCAGGTCAAAGAAGTGTTATTTAGAACATACTTTTCGTCTCTTTCTTGAACTTCTTCTATGAGTGACCTTTAATTTTTACTAATATTATTAATCTTAAACCTGTAAACTAGTTAGAATTTAACATTTTTTTATAATTGTATTTAATAGATAAATAAGAAGTAACTAAATTAAATGATTGTTTAGAGAAGAGATGACGAGCAAAGACTATTATTTTGACTCCTACGCTCACTTTGGTATTCATGAAGAGATGCTCAAAGATGAGGTAATCCAATATTAATCAATAATCGAAAGAAATGCGCGTTTTATTTTTCTCATATGCCTAATTGTTGCATGTCAAATCTTCTTAATAGTTACAAATAAATTCAAACTATTTTGTCATTTTGTGAGTTTTAATTAAAGCAGGACCATGATTGTTGTTTACAATATCTTAGTTTGGGATTTCAGAAAGTTTTTCTAACTAGCCTAATAACTGTTGATAGAAAGATTATTTTTTAAACAAATCTAACTTGATACTAATTTTAGGTGCGAACCTTGACCTACAGGAATTCTATCTGGCATAACAACCATCTCTTTAAGGTATTTTATGTTTGAAAGATGTCTGGGGTTTATATTTTATTTGTTATGCACATGGGGGGGGGGGGTGAACATATTTAGGCAAGTTTTTTCACTCTTTTGATACTTGAAACCATAGCATATTTATTCTTTTCTCTAATTCAGCGCTCACAAACTTCAAAAAACCAGCTTAATATATGGTAGTGCAGTGCTTAGGATCCATTTAATTTTGATGCGGATCCGGATCTTGGATCCGCACTGTAAAAAAATAGATCCGGATTCAGGCCATTTCTTTCAGATTTACTGAATTTTTTTTACAAAAAAATAATTTTAAAATTTTTTTGTATTAATTTTTCGCTTCTTTACTCTAAAACTTGATAAACCATTCAGAAATGAGGAAATTTTTATAATCTCTCTTTTTTCAAAAATTCAAAAATGGGGTTTAGGAGTAACAAGGTTTTTTTTTAAGTGTTTGGTTGATATTTTACCCCTTGGATCCGGATCCGTGGATCCGCAAAAATATGTGGGAAATAGTTTTTAACCAAATCTACATCTAAACCTAAAAATTTGATTTATAGCCCCCAGAAGATTGTTTTCTACAATTCAGGGATAAAATATTAAAAAAAAGGGCTATCAGGGTAAAAGTGATTTTTAGATTTAAAAGCAAAAGCGATTTATGTTTGAGAATATTTTGATATGCTCTGAGGAAAATTTTTTAGTAGCAAGCGCGTTTACAGGGGGGCGGGCAGAAGTCCTCTTGCCCCCCCCCCCGGGGCATCCCTCCCACTGGGATGTATGGGCAAAGGTTAAAAGCAGGTGTGAAGGGTAAAAATGTTTGGAATGTCTTCCTGGTTATAGCTGTATGCATCATGCACGTGTTTGGCATGTCTTCCTGCAACCCCTATGAAGGTCAGGGGGATATTACACTAAGAGAGGAGGGTTAGATGGCTGGACTAATGATAGTCTTGAGAAGACTACTCAGGACTCCAGAGAGTAATACAGAACAATACAGAGGGATACACTATAGTCCTTAAATACAGAACTATACAGAGGGATACATTATAGTCCTTAAATACAGAACTATACAGAGGGATACATTATAGTCCTTAAATCGGGACTACAATGGGTTACATAAGAGACATGTAATAGACTTATTTTAAAATCCTGTATCCGCGCCTGCTAAGTAGACAAGCTTATTTTACCCTTTTTGATACTTAAATCCAAAACATCATTTAGATCTTTTAAGTCTCAATTATTTCTCCAAAAGCTTAAAAAACCAAATATGAGGGAATTTTTTTTCTACGTGGGGGGGGGGGATTTTCTAGGAAAAATCTCAATTAAATCCAAAGAATTGACATATCGCCCCCAAAAAATAAGTTTCCTCAATATGCAATAAAGTGGTAAAAGACCCTCAAAAAAACTAATTTTGGAAGAAATGTGAGGAAGGAATAATTAAACCAATTACAAAACACAGGGATATATACATTAAATATTAAAGAATTAACGAACCCCCCCGGGGAGGGGGGATTTTTAATGTTTAAGGGGAAAAATAGGAAGAAATGAGCCTCTAAGGCTCCGCTGACACTTATCTTTATCCGGAAGGAAAATTTTTTTTCAACGGGGGGGGGGTCGGTTTTCTCAAGAAATAAAATACCTCTGATAAAACATTTTTACATTGTAATTTATTACTTGGATCCGGATTTTCTCTTTGGATCCGGGATCCGCTTCAAAATGGGCACTGCCTGGAATCTTTAAAAAGACTGAAGAAATATTTTTGCGTTAAACTGTAAAGTTATGAATGTCCTATTTAAAAGCGGTAAGCTCTGAACTTTAATCTTGGAGCAAAATTGATATAGATTCTTAGAAGTCCATATTAAAATTTATAATTTTTAATTATGGTTTCTATACACAATTAACTGTCAGATTACACAATTAATTGTCAGACTACACAATTAATTGTCTATTCAAGCAGCAGAGAATAAAAAGAAATTTTCAGGATTCAACTCCTTTCAACAATATTTATTGGACATACCACTCAAGAAATGAAAACTGAAACTCATTTGAGATTACATCAACACTACTTTCAAATCGTAAAAAATATGTGTCTAGGACAAAGTTGTGCTAGATGTTGGATGTGGAACTGGTATCCTCTCCATGTTTGCCGCCAAGGCCGGCGCCGCCAAGGTCATCGGTGTCGACATGTCCGGGATAGTCGAGTCCGCCAAGAAGATTGTGGAGGCGAACAATTTATCTGACACGGTTCACATCATCAGGGGGAAAATAGAAGAGATCAGTTTACCCGAGGGAATCGACAAGGTGAGCACCCTGGACTAAACACGGCGAGATACATTCGGTTTCTTCTTTTTGTATTCAATAATGTTTTGGTCTATAATTCAACAATCTTAAACTTAAGGTCAAGGAGTTTCTTTGTAATATCTTTTAAACGTGTATGCCGACAAAAAAAAGTATGAAAGAGTAACAGGAAAAAGTTTATGTTTTGTAGGTAAAATTTTGATTGAGAGTCACAGCTTGTTGTGATAAGGACCGAACTGTTAAATCTCTTAAGAAAATATTCTTATTTTTTCTTAGTGGGGTGGGAAGCGTCTTTAATAGCCAGCACCTAAAGTTATCTTAAGCATTAGCTGTACGTTAATGGAGATCGATTTTGGGAATTCCACTTGCTTCCCTCAGAATAGCATTCATATTAAATATTAAAACGTCTTTGAGAAAAGACGTTTATGTCTCGTTAACGAAACCCGGTTTTTATAACGATTAAATTTGACTAATGAAAGCGAAAACATTTGTTCGTCAAAATATGACTTCATGGATATCGAAAGATCCGTTTTGGAATACAGAATTTAAAAACGTTGTAATCGTACAAATAAGATCATAAGACCATAAATAAAAAAAGTTAATAGCCAAAAACGGTTAAGGACGGAAATTTTGTCAAGAGTCCAAAACGATCCCGTCTTTAGGCATTAACTCGACCAATTTTTAAATATCGGTTATTTTAAAAAAAAAATCGGAATAAGTGGCTTCCGGTGGATCCTAAGATACACATATAAGCATGTACTGCAAAAAAAATAGTTTTATACCTGATTTTATAAATATTTTTTGTACGTGTTCTGCAATTTACAAACAGTGTAAGCTAATCCTTTCATATTTTATCCTCGACCTTTATGGGCTTTACACACATCCATAATACAAAGTTATCTGGTTTCAATTCTTCAGAGTTAGATATTAATTTCCTTTTGTATAACAACATTACCGCGTGACCATATTAATGTTTGCAATTTTTCCTTCAGCTGGAAACTAAAGACGAGTATCACTAAACTAATCTTGTTGTCTGCAGTACAGACAATCTTGTTGTCTGCAGTACAGACAATCTTGTTGTCTGCAGTACAGACAATCTTGTTGTCTGCAGTACAGATGTCTGCAGTACTGACAATCTTGTTGTCTGCAGTACAGCCAATCTTGTTGTCTGCAGTACAGACAATCCTGTTGTCTGCAGTACAGTCAATCTTGTTGTCTGCAGTACAGACAATCTTGTTGTCTGCAGTACAGACAATCCTGTTTTCTGCAGTACTGACAATCTTGTTGTCTGCAGTACAGACAATCTTGTTGTCTGCAGTACTGACAATCTTGTTGTCTGCAGTACTGACAATCCTGTTGTCTGCAGTACAGAAAATCTTGTTGTCTGTACTCGCTTGTAGGTAATTTAAGAAATGAGAAGAAGTCTGTAAAAAGAGTGTTCTCTTCTTGTTTGCCAACTTTTGTATGCATAACTTTGCAAATTTTTGTTAAACAATATTTTTTACAGTATACTTGAATATACTGCGAAGCAGATCTACTACTTTAATGATCAGGCGTCCACTTCAGGATTAATTGTTATCTTTCATTTTTAACTTATCTCATTAATTTTATGGAAGTTATCTCTAAATAAATGATATTATCTTATGTCCAATTATAAATATCCAGAATAATGTTAATTGATTTTTGACTTCAAAGTCGATTTTGAACTTAGAAGTAGTTTGCCTAAAGCCATAGACCTGTAATTTTTGTGTGATAGCTTTCATATTTACCAGTTACCTATAATGAGTTATGCAAGCTAATCCTGAGGTATGCGACGACTTTTAAGTCATCATTCAATTTATATTATTCCGGGTTATTTAGAATAGGACTGTATGTTTAAGGTTGATATTAATATCTCTCAATGGATGTTATCTATGTTAAAGATTGATATTATCTCTCAATGGATGTTATCTATGTTAAAGATTGATATTATCTCTCAATGGATGTTATCTATGTTAAAGATTGATATTATCTCTCAATGGATGTTATCTATGTTAAAGATTGATATTATCTCTCAATGGATGTTATCTATGTTAAAGATTGATATTATCTCTCAATGGATGTTATCTATGTTAAAGATTGATATTGTCTCTCAATGGATGTTATCTATGTTAAAGATTGATATTATCTCTCAATGGATGTTATCTATGTTTAAGGTTGATAATATTATCTCTGACTTAATGTTTTCTATGTTTAAGGTTGATATTATTATCTCTGAATGGATGGGATACTGTCTCTTTTATGAATCTATGTTGGATTCTGTTCTCTTTGCAAGGTAACTTTTTGTTTAATCTCAATGAAAATAATTTTCGAAAAAAATTAAATGACACCTCTTTGACCTCTTTCACCTCTTTCACACTTTTCTAAATTATACTCAAGTAAAGAAGAAACATTTACGAGCAAAATCCGAATCTTTGACTGGATTGAAAACGCTTCTCGAAGTAGGCCAACTGTCTTGGTCACTTAAACGCTATCGATCGAATTGATTGATATATTAAAACCTTGATTGATTGATGTGATGCACTGGTTGATTTATGTATTGATTGATATATTAAAACCTTGATTGATTGATGCGATGTACTGGTTGATTTATGTATTGATTATATATTAAAACCTTGATTGATTGATGCGATGCACTGGTTGATTTATGTAATGATTGATTGATGCGATGCACTGGTTGATTTATACATTGATTATATATTAAAACCTTGATTGATTGATGCGATGCACTGGTTGATTTATGCATTGATTGATATATTAAAACCTTGATTGATTGATGCGATGCACTGGTTGATTTATGTATTTATTATATATTAAAACCTTGATTGATTAATGCGATGCACTGGTTGATTTATACATTGATTATATATTAAAACCTTGATTGATTGATGCTATGCTCTGGTTGATTTATGCATTGATTATATATTAAAACCTTGTATTGATTGATTGATGGATTGATCGAGTGTTACATTGATCACTTAATCCAGAGATAAATGGCTAAGCCCTGATGGTCTCATGTTCCCCGACAAAGCTACTCTATGGGTCACAGCTATTGAAGATAGACAATATAAGGTTGGGATATATTATTACTACGACACTATGTTTGCCCTCGCTTCTAAACAAAAATTTCGATTATTAATAACTCTCCGATCCCCTGGTCCCAAAAATAAAAATCACTCAATTCCGCGCAAAAATATACGAGGATTATTTTCTAAAAAAATATTATTTCATTGCATTATTCTCATTGTTCGTTTAATGCATTTTGTTCCATTTTTATTAAAACTTTTTTGTTGTCAAAATATATAAAATTGAACCAAAATTATCTAGGATGACAAGATCAACTGGTGGGACGACGTGTACGGATTTAACATGTCCGCCATCAGGAAGGTTGCCATCACTGAACCCCTCGTGGACATTGTTGACAGGTTCAAACATTTAGAAAAATATTTTATTAGGACTAGACATAATTTCTAAGTGACTTTCCCGTGCAAGAAAGGAGCATCCGATTCGATGATGATAAAAAATGCACCCAATATAAATTATCATTTCTTTGGAAGCTGATTAATTTCTATCGTGGTTTCTACATAACGTTAAATGTGTATTACTGAGCTTCAAAAACAACATTAAGTACATTTGTCTAAGGGGGGGGAGGGCATAAGTCGTATTACTCTCCGGAAATTTAAACAGTGGTTAAACATAACTTAGCATTGTCGTAGGACGCTGATTTTTCGCATGCGAACTCACTAATATGTATTGTAACTGAAAAATGCAATTTCAAATAGATCGGAGCAAATATGCGCGCGTTTTTTGTTTAAAAAAAAATACAACTTTTCACATTTTCCCAAGCTTTTCACCGTTAAATGAACTTGAAATTGCATCAGGACGCAATTAAACAAGATATTTCGGAAAAGTTTGCGCCTTAGACCCTCAAGTCCCCACGCGCGCGCGCAATTAAGATAAAATATTAATAAATATATTTTAATTCAATTTATTGAATGTGATTAATTTTATGTAAGGTAGTTGAACTGAGTATGCAGTGTTGAGGAAAAATTCTTTAGGATTCATTTTAGACACATAAAACTTTTTAGCGTTTGAGCGCAAAGTCCACGTTCAAAATCGTACTTTTGGGTGGATACGTTTTCAGAATTGTTTTTATTTTAATTATTAAATAACGACGACAAAAAATGGAAACAAAATTCTACAGTACACTAATAAGTTGTTAAGGAAAAGGTTGAGAAATTAAAAATTAATCTTATCATCGAAAATACGTAATCTTGTTCAATTATTAGTTTATGTTTTCTAATTATTCACAAAGATTTTTTGCAGATTTTCTGGAATCATTTTAAAGACGACATTCGAAGAATTTATAGAAATCTGCGAATAAATTAATAGAAAATAAGAAATTCAATAAAATGATGAAAACGAAATAATTGATTCTAGCATTGGTTTATTGACAAATTTCTTTTGAGGAATATGTTCCTAGTCATCTAATTAGTTTACTGTTAAATTTTTACTTTTTTCGTCGTCATGACCTTAAAATTTAAAACCCCCGATTTTGAAAACGTACCCACCCAAATTCACAGTGCTTAGAATCCATTTAATTTTGATGCGGATCCGGATCCTGGATTCGCACTGGAAAACAATGGATCCGGGTCGGTCATTTCATTAAGATTTATTGGATTTTTTTAACAAAAAATATTTTTTAAATTTTTTGTTTTATTTTTTTTCGCTTGTTTTTTTCCTAAAACTTGATGAAACATAAGCTATCTTTTTTTCAAAAGTTCAGATTTGGGTTTTAGGATCAAAAAAGTTTTTTTTGCAGTTTTTGATATTGATATTTTACCCCTCCGATCCGGATCCGTGGATCCGCATATCCGGATCCGTGGATCCGCATAACCGGATCCGTGGATCCGCATAACCGGATCCGTGGATCCTCATATTTTTGCGGATCCGGATCCAGATCCAGGGAGCCAAAATCTTGCGGATTCAACGGATCCGGATCTAAGCACTGGAAATTCATTATTTTAAACTTCGACTATAGACTCAAATTCAGTAAATATACATCGTGGAAAGGTTTTATATGTCTCAACTGAATCCTAAAGAATTTTTCCACAACAATGCATACTCAGTTTAACTACCTTACATAGCCGGTCTGTCCCTTTAATGAAAAGTCACCCTAAAACTATAACAAGCTCTTTTTTAGAGGTTCGAATTTTTAATTATTGAAAATTTTATAATGGTCTGTAATTTTTTAGCTTGTAGCTCGACTATATTGATTTTGTTTAAAATTGGAAAGAAGTTAAAATATTGAATTGTCTCGCAAACTTACCGATCAGTTGATACAAATTCAAATATTCCGATAAGATTATATCTTGGAAAATATAGTGTTTTTTTTTAAATCTAAAAGTGAATATTAATAATAATGTTTATCTTTTCAGAGTATAAGATTTTATAGTTTCAAGCTATCTTATATATAAAGAAGGGTATATACACCTCATATCGAGTATTTCTTTTAAAAATTTGAATTTTTTAACCACTTTTTATAGAGTCAATAAAAATGGTAAATCGGTATTGTATACTAGAATTTTTTTTTATCAAAAATCGTATTTTTTTAATCAAAATTCCACGGGCAACGCCGGTCACTTAGGTTAGTATTTTATATTTATCTCCTGCGTTACTGATGGCTTTAGGCAAAGTTGTTAATCGGATGTCCACTTTTTTTACTCTACACTCCCTTGGATCGAAATGTAGTTTGTGCAGAAATGAGTTTTTTTGACCCTTACTGAGGAGCTAGGGGGGGATCTGACTTGAATGGAATGTTGGCTTAAACTCTGTTTAATGTGGGCATATGCTCAATTCACAACTGTGCCCTTTAAAACTTTGTCTAAGCAAAATTTTCAATCTGAAAACTGATATTTTTGAATTTAATATATAAATAACTTTTGCGGATTTATATGCAATAGAAACAAGGCGGGCAATAAAAAAATTTATCTTGCATAGTACAATAGTACAATAGTACATAGTACAAAAAATTTATAATATAACAACGACAATACAGATGAGGTTTTATGGGTATCGTTGTGAACTGGAGGGTCAACACTGGGTGTCTGATAGACATGATCATGTTCAGGAACCAGGTTGTGACCAACGCCTGCCTGGTCAAGGAGATAGATATCCAGACAATGAAGAAGGAAGATATTCCCTTCGATGCTCCGTTCAGTATCACAGTCAAGCGCAACGACTACATTCAGGTTAGAAAGTTCACAGTGGTTTTTTTAATTAATAATTAATAGATCTTTCAAAAGCCGAATTTTTTAACTTTTTTAGGTACTTTTTACAGAAGAAAAATTGATTTTCCCTTAAAAATCATTGATTTTCCCGTAAAAATCATTGATTTTCCCAAAATCATTGATTTTCCCGTAAAAATCATTGATTTTCCCTGAAAAATCATTGATTTTCCCGTAAAAATCATTGATTTTCCCTTAAAAATCATTGATTTTCCCGTAAAAATCATTGATTTTCCTCAATTAAAGCAAATAAAACTCTGAAGAAAAAATGTGCATATGGCGCAGGCATATATATTTTCTGGGGAAAATTAATGATTTTTTAAAATGCGGTGAAGAAAGATTATTTTTCAAGAAGATAAAAACACCTGAATGTTCATTTCAATTCTAAGAGTCAGTCTGGAAACCCAGATTCAACCCAGATTTAAGAGTTTGTTAACCAGTTTTAAGTGTAGGGGTAATAGTCTGGACCTAGATTTTGGAGTCTGTAACAGATTTTGGAGTCTTGCAGCGGTATATAAAAATTCAAAGAAGGGAAAAGGAAGGAAAAAGGGAAGGGGAAATAAATTGGCCAAGACAGGAAAAGGGGAAGGGTAACAACAGAAGAAAGGGATGAGTGGGGAGGGATCCGGAAGGGGGAAAGTTAGAGATGGAAGTTGACAGCATGGAAAGGAGATAGGTAGGGAGGGAATAGGGAAAAGTAGGGAATGGGAAGGTCGGGAGGGAAAGGGGAAGATGGTGAGGGAAATTGGATGGTTGAGTGGGAAAGACAAACATAGGGAGAGAACTTGAGAGTAAAACACCCCCTATTAAAATGATGGGAAATGATTTAAAAGAAAAAATAAATACTCCTGAACTGACAAATAATCAATCAACACTTCTTTGCCAGTACCACCATACCAAAAGTTAAAAAGAATTTTCTGCGGCGCCATCTATGCAAAATGCATCAATATGCACTTCGGTATAAATCTTAAAAAATTATGTCTTTTTAGTTATCGAATTTGGGGATGGAAATCAAAAAAAAATCAGAGGGGGGGAAGAATCAGAAAATTGGAATTTTGGAGTCTTAAAAACAGATTTTGGAGTCTGGAGAACAGATTCTAGAGTTTGGAAATCAGTGTAAATGTAGGAATACCAGATTTCAAATATTTTTACTTAATCATTGGGAGAGTAATTGTTTGAAGTGTTAGAATAATATCATTGGAAGAGTAATTGTTTGAAGTGTTAGAATAATATCATTGGGAGAGTAATTGTTTGAAGTGTTAGAATAATATCATTGGGAGAGTAATTGTTTGAAGTGTTAGAATAATATCATTGGGAGAGTAATTGTTTGAAGTGTTAGAATAATATCATTGGAGAGTAATTGTTTGAAGTGTTAGAATAATATCATTGGGAGAGTAATTGTTTGAAGTGTTAGAATAATTTGGGAGAGTAATTGTTTGAAGTGTTAGAATAGTATACCCACACAATGTTAGTCATGAATAATAACGTGCTTTCTTATTTTAAACTCTTCTAACGTACTTTGTTTCAGGCTCTGGTCACTTACTTCGATGTGGAATTTAGCCATTGTCACAAGAAAATAGGTAAAATTAATATTCATAGTAGTTTCTGTTATTCATCAATTCCTAAGAGGAATAAAATTACTATTTTAGCATCTAGTATACAGTTAATCATTTTAAAGTATAAAAAATGTGGCAGCAAGGACAAAAACAAATCTTATTTTTTTCTCGTTCAAAGAAATCGAGCAAGGGAAGTTAAGTACCTTTTTAAAAGAAAGCTATCTTGAAACATTTGTTCTATCAAACGACACGTAACTCAAACCTGTCGGCGGTCTGGGGGGTTCATAACGGGGCCTCTTTTTCAGATATCATTTCAAATTAGTTCAAATTAGATCAAATACTTGAAACTTGAAACGTATTAATGTTAAAGGGTCTCTTTGTAATACTTAATGCCATCAATAGAATTAAGAATTTGCATGGTTCACAATAATACTTAACCCATTGCTTAGGATCCGGATCCATTGGATCCGAAACATTTTGGCTTCCTGGATCCGGATCCAAGGGGCAAAATATCAATCAAAAACTGCCAAAAAAAACTTACTCCCAAAACCCAAATCTGAACTATTGAAAGAGTGACTATAAAAATTTCCTGATTTCTGAATGGAAAAGAAATAAAACAGACATCGACATCGACATCGACATCGACATCGACATCGACATTGATATCGACAATAAATCAAGGGTCGCCTGAATATTCTGCCCCTTTAATCATCGATATATATTACATTATTATCTTGTATGTTCTAGACATTCAGTAGACTCTCCTTCTTGCAAAATATTATATAAAATGTTTCTGCACAAGTCAATTATATAAAATGTTTCTGCACAAATCAATTATATAAAATGTTTCTGCACAAATTAATTATATAAAATGTTTCTGCACAAATCAATTATATAAAATGTTTCTGTACAAATCAATTATATAAAATGTTTCTGCACAAATCAGTTATATAAAATGTTTCTGCACAAGTCCATTTTCCAGGATTCTCGACAGCCCCTGATGCCCCCTACACTCACTGGAAGCAAACTGTTTTCTACCTCAACGATTATATAACTTGCAAGAAGGTAATTAATAAACACAACCACTTTTTCATGTTTAAGAAGTATCCTCCCACAGCTCAGCAGAAATATTTTTTACAGTTTCTGAAGAATTTTAGGCATTTTTTAGGTTTTTATCAATGAAATAAGAAAAAAATTATTTCTGAAAATGGGTGAACATTTGCCATTTGATATTACTTTTTTCACGATTTTAATAGTTTCATAATCTTTGAGAATGCATTTTTTTTCCAGAGGGTTTTCATAAAAATTACCATATCTCCATAATGAAAATATACACCCCTGTTTTTTTCTTTTATTTAGTCTGTTGGAATTGGGAATAGATCTAGCTTTTCGATAGTTATTGAGAATATATTTTTTCCACTGTTGGGATCAGTGCTTAGAATTAGGATCCGTTGGATCCGGAAGATTTTGGCTACCTGGATCCGGATCCGCAAAAATATGCGGATCCACGAATCCTGATCCAAGGGGTAAAATATCAACCAAAAACTGCAAAAAAAAAAAACTTAATTAATTGATGAATACTCGATTCCTCGGTAAATACTCAATTAATTGGTGAATACTTAATTAATTGAGTAATATTCAATTAATTGTTTGAATGATCTTTGGATTAATTGATTAAAAAATCTTTTTTACAGGGTGACGTAGTAACTGGTAGACTAAGATTGAAACCTAACACGAGAAATATTCGGGATCTTGACATAGAGATAGATGTAGATTTCAAGGTATACTTAAACATAGAGATAGATGTAGATTTCAAGGTATACTTATACATAGAGATAGATGTAGATTTCAAGGTATACTTAAACATAGAGATAGATGTAGATTTCAAGGTATACTTAAACATAGAGATAGATGTAGATTTCAAGGTATACTTAAACATAGGGATAGATGTAGATCTAAAGGTATACCTAAACATAGAGATGATGTAGATTTCAAGGTATACCTAAACATAGAGATAGATGTAGATTTCAAGGTATACTTAAACATAGAGACAGATGTAGATTTCAAGATATACTCAAACATAGATATAGATGTAGATTTCAAGGTATACTTAAACATAGGGATAGATGTAGATCTCAAGGAATATATACAGGGAGATAAATTGGAGGTTGTTTGCATTTTCGATCATATAATATTTCAATAATTAACGGTGAATTTTAAACACGGTGTATCAAGTTTATTTATTTAAAAAAAAATTTTTATAGGGAGATCTGGGGGATCTGAAGGAAGAGAACAAATATAGAATGAGATAATTGTACCCTCATGTACCCTTTTGTACAAAGCAGTATTGAAAACCGTACGGTACACCATCTTTCGTTGCTCGGACTTGTTGTAATTTTGTTTTGTTGACGAAAAAGTTATTTGATACTAAATCATATTCATTGTATTAAATGTTTAGCTCGTACAAAAATATTTTTTTTAATCAAATTGGTCTGGACGTATTTTTAACGAAAAATAATAGAGAACAGTTCTAAAATTTTTGCCAAGTTTTTTATTTGAATTTCGTAGAGTTAGTTGACCTGTATTCGAATCATCATGAATTATACATTCTGTCTGTTCCTTAGTATTAGAAAATAAACCTTTTTTTAAACTCTTCGATTTTTCTTGATTTTTAAAAATTGGAACTAGATTCTTTAAAGTTGATATCGCATCTTCATATATATCACCGATTTAACACGAAAAATCCAATTTTGCGATAATGGTTTATCCTATTTTTTTCGCAAAAATGAACGAAATTTTCCCTTTTTTAAAGAAAATTCATTTTGTGACGGTTAAAAAGCTTAAGTGTAGCTTAAAAGCTTTAAAAATATGATTTTTTTAGAAAAACCGGTAGAAAAACTACTTGTTCTCCTTTATTTGGTTTCAGAGCAATCGTGATAATTATTTTTTACAGTTGGAACTTCTCACATCACAGACATCGTATGATAACCTCAAATAATGAAGAAAATAGTTTCGTATTACAGGAAAAATACTTAAGATTTAGGTCGAAACCCCCCAAGTTTGTTTCCTTAAGAGAACTGAGCAGTAAATACGTATATGTTGAGGATATTGCCATTTTGATATTTTGAAAAAAGATGTTTTCTGTCAGATTCTTTCTTGTTTTTGCCAAATAAATCCTGAAGTCTCTATTACAGAAATGTTGCAGACAAAATAAATAGATTGGGAAACGGGCATGGAATTCTGTAAATTGAGTGTTTTGAAACTACGTCAACTGTCGCTAAGTTTTTTGATTTACATCCTTTAAATTAAAAGAATTTTATTTCCTGGTCATTATTTGCATCATTAAATACTGTTCAATTTTCCTGGTCATCATTTGTATCATTAAATAGTGTGCAATTTTCCAAGTCATCATTTGTATCATTAAATACTGTTCAATTTTCCAAGTCATCATTTGTATCATTTTCCTGGTCATTATTTGCATCATTAAATACTGTTCAATTTTCCTGGTCATTATTTGCTCCATTAAATACTGTGCAATTTTCCCGGTCATTAGTTGCACCATTAAATACTGTGCAATTTTCCCGGTCATTATTTGCACCATTAAATACTGTGCAATTTTCCCGGTCATTATTTGCACCATTAAATACTGTGCAATTTTCCTGGTCATTATTTGCTCCATTAAATACTGAGCAATTTTCCAAGTCATTATTTGCACCATTAAATACTGTGCAATTTTCCTGGTCATTATTTGCTCCATTAAATACTGAGCAATTTTCCAAGTGATTATTTGTACCATTAAATACTGTGCAATTTTCCTGGTCATTATTTGCACCATTAAATACTGTGCAATTTTTCCGGTCATTATTTGCTCCATAAAATATTGTGCAATTATGGTGTTTACCATTATTTGCACACTGTGCAATTGTCAAAATGTTGAATTTTCTAATGTTTTCATATTTCTCAATTTGTATATCAAATTTAATACTTCTTATACCAACTGCAAGTTCGGCTTAATTGAAATGCATCTCTGCATAATTATTGATTAGGAGTAGGTATGGGCATTACTTTCACGATAATACGGTAAATTGAGACACTCTGTATAGTAATAATTAACTGTTAAAGGTTGGTACACGCCACTATAATCAAAATAAATTTAGATTCAATTTAAAGATAAAATTTTGAAAATTTATAGACAACTTAAATAAAGGTCAATAGTTGGGATGTTCTGTTTTATCCAATCCTGTCCATTTTAGGATTTTGTCCTAGTTACTGTACGCTTTTAGTACTAAGTTTTTTAATATCAAAAATATGGTTTGAAATCTCTTGCCCAACGAGCGGGGGAAGGCAGGCGGCCATGAGCCACCTCTATGTCCCCTTCCGTGCCACATATTAGCTTTTTTCTCTTCCGGCAGCCATGAGCCACCACTATTTCCCCTTCCGTGCCACATATTAGCTTTTTTCTCTTCCGGCAGCCATGAGCCACCACTATTTCCCCTTCCGTACCACCACATTTGACTCTTCCGGGCAAAACTACTTTTTTAAATGGTATATTTAGGGCCTTTAAAGTGTGATTTTAAAAAATCCAGCCGCGTCACGCAAATAAGCACAACTCAAACCATTTTTTCAATTCTACTTCAGATTATTATTTTGTGTGTTGAATTCTTAAACTGTTACAATGAAATTTTGACAAATTTGACCGAGTATTGCATCTTGAAATATCACTGCTGACTCATTATACTAAATCCATCTTAACTCATTAATTTCAACTTAATCCATGATTTAGAGCAACAACAAAAATCCCATCGAAAAAGACAAACCAAAGAAATCTATGGGAATAACAATGTTTAACCACAACTGAAAGGGTTTAATAAAAACAGCATTCCAAATATAAATTCCTAAAGTTAAAAGCCAAAAAGGTTTTGTTCCGGGATGCTAGTTGGATCGATCTGCTGAACTATCCAGAGATGTTTTCAAGGATGTACAGAGCTAGAAGGGCTGAAGCAAGTAATTACCCCTGCAGAAGAAATTCTGCGTCACATCAGTTTCCGAAATGTTTCCCGTTATAACCAATCTTTGTCTTTACTACCTGATAGTGGTAGCGTTTGATGCTTAAAACTAACAGGAATTATGGTTTGAAAGATCTCTAGTCTTTGATAGTGTCGCAAAGGATTTGAAAATCAGGTTTTTGGCAAAGACTAATTTCCTTTTTGCATGAGTACATGCAAGTATGGGAATGTCATAAAAAAATCTAAATTTATTTAAAACATTATTTCTAATTCAAAAATGTCTTAGTTTTTGTCATAAAAAAATCTAAATTTATTTAAAACATTATTTCTAATTCAAAAATGTCTTAGTTTTTGATCGTATATAATACGAATAAATCTTCACAAAATAATCCACAAAGAAATTCAAAGCTTAATCTTCTCCACCCTCCTTGCCAATTTGATCTGTTTGGCGATAGCGTTGAATAACCGGTTCCTTGCGCGGAGTGATTCCTGTGCCGCTCTATTCGCCTCATCCCACATCTGCTTATCCCATCCGCAGAGGGTCTTGACCATCTCCACCGAGGCGGCCTCGAAGCCTTCTCCGGCTAGATCAACATGTCGTTGGAGATAGAAACTCAGCCGAGCATGGTTCCCTCGCCAATCCTAGTCAGGGTTATGTCAATATATTTATTCTTTCTATATTGCTTACAGGGTGATTATAATGGTCGGCTTTTATATCAATACGATGAAGATGACTTTTCGATTAAAATTTTTGATTTTTAATAATCTTTTCAAATTACAAGTAAAAAAGCATGTCAGCTTCTCTTTGTTTCCATGTTCATGTGCATTAATGCTGTTTGAAAGCTTGGTAGAAATTAAAATTGAAAGCGGCAGTCGTCTTCATTGTATTGATATATACGACGACGACTGTACAAAATCTACTCAAGATATCAAAGCTTCAGTTTCGCTTTTAGATATGAAATCCATACACAATTCATAGTTTCAATCTTTCAGATACAAACAGCCTATCTTCCTCATGAAAATTACGATTTTAAACTTTTGAGGTCATATTTCTGTAAAATTTACTCCATGTTGATGCTACGTGAAGGAATTCCTTTATCTTTGTAATCTGATGGTACATACAGACTTTTTAAATTTAAACTTATATTATGTGATCTAACAGAATTCAAGGTTTGAAAACTAAGGTCTAAGAAATTTGGTTGCAAAGATTTCGTTGAAAATCAGGGGTTGTGACACAGAGTCTATTTTTGGACAATGTAGAAGTATAAAAGTTACTGAAAAATTCCCATTTTTATTAAGGCACCATAAAAAATCATTTAAATCTTTTAGACTCATTTATTTAAACTTTAAAATCCTTTGTTTCCATTTTATCTTATTAAAGGGGCTGTAAGAGTAATTTCCAGGGACCCAGGACCCTCATTAATGCATAGATGGCATTGCCCAATTTTCAGCCAACTATAAATACAAAACGTTACCTGTTGATCCAGTATTTGACTGAAGATTTGTGGTATTATGACCTCACGACTGAAAGCAAATGCTCCCGCGACAACATGAACCTTCCCGCTGCTAACAATCTCGTGCGTTGTTTTTAAATATTCCGCGACACCCTCCTCCAGCCGCGTGGAGTTAATGGCGTCCAATACTGACATTCCTTTCCTAATCAACTCAACGAAGTTTTCTACGTTAGATGTATCCACGTGCATCTGTTTCATAGCATCCAGATACATCTCAAAGTGAGAATGGGGTTTGTTATTCCAGTCCAGATCTGACTCTTCTAGCAGGACAAGATGATTGATCAACCTGCTCGGAGCTCAATATGGACTAGGAACCAGGGGTTATAAAAGGGATTGAGGAGTTAAACTTTTCATGTGAACTTTTATTATAAAATATTGTGTCCGATTCTAAATGGTAACTTTAAAAGCTTTGTGCAGCCCTTTTATGGTACCGAAAATTACTAAAATGTGCAGTCCTATCATGGTACTTGAAAGTACTAATATGTGCAGTCCTATTACTGTAAAGTACTAATATGCTGTAGTCCTATTATGGTACTGAAAAGTACTAATATGATGTAGCCCTATCATGGTTCTGGAAAGTACTAATATGCTGTAGTCCTATCATGTTACTTGAAAGTACTAGTATGCTGTAGTCCTATCATGGTACTGGAAAGTACTAATATGTTCAGTCCTATAATGGTACTGGAAAGTATTACTATTTGTTCAGTCCTATTGTGGTACTGGAAAGTACTAATATGTGCAGTCCTATTATGGTACTGAAAAGTAATAATATGTGCAGTCCTATCATGGTACTGGAAAGTACTAATATGTGCAGCCCTATCATGGTACAGAAAAGTACTAAAATGTGCAGTCCTATCATGGTACTTGAAAGTACTAATATGTGCAGTCCTATTACTGGAAAGTACTAATATGCTGTAGTCCTATCATGGTACTGAAAAGTACTAATATGATGTAGCCATATCATGGTTCTGGAAAGTACTAATATGCTGTAATCCTATCATGGTACTTGAAAGTACTAGTATGCTGTAGTCCTATCATGGTACTGGAAAGTACTAATATGTTCAGTCCTATTATGGTACTGGAAAGTACCACTATTTGTGCAGTCCTATTGTGGTACTATAAAGTACTATAATATGTGCAGTCCTATCATGGTACTGGAAAGTACTAATATGTTGTAGTCCTATCATGGTACTGGAAAGTACTAATATGCTATAGTCCTACCATGGTACTGGAAAGTACTAATATGCTGTAGTCCTATCATGGTACTTGTAAGTACTAATATGCTGTAGTCCTATCATGGTACTGAAAAGTACTAATATGTGCAGTCCTATTATGATTCTAGAAACATACTTCATGAAAGAATTATTTAATTTATATTTACTCAGATAATTTTTCTAAAACTTTATAAAAGAAAAGGTTAACTATGTCAGGCTAATTGATTCTGCGAAATCATCCGGATATTAAATTGTACCAAGCTTTACAATACCCAAACCAATTATAAACAATTACACAGACACTGTTACAGTGAGAAACCAAAAACTTTGGAACAACCGCGTTATTACTCATTTTTTACCTAAGAAATGTTGCAAACAATGTTTGTAATTTTTAGTGTTAACTATAGCGGATGTGGGTCTTAAAGTTTTCAGGTCACATTTTTAAAGAATGATAGGCTGGAGTAAAATATGTTATAAGTACTGATGTGTATCTTTTTGAGACATTTTTTTTTTCGAACTTTAAATTGTTTTACAAAAATGTGAGTAAGTTATTGATTAAATTTCAAAACAGTGTTCTCGATAAGCTTGCTTTAATTTTATTACGCGATTTTTTTCTCTGGTCAAAGATATTAACCAAAACGATTTTCCAAAATGAAAAAGATTTTCTAGTCATTTTGAAAAATTGTTTTGGTCAGAATAAAAATTGTGCATAATGTAATTTATAGTTGCACACTTGTCTAACATCCAATTTTGAAATAAGCTTCAAATCTCAAATTCTTGTTGAGTCTCTTAAAAGTGTAAAATCTTTAAATATTTAAAAACGGGGCCTCAAAACAATCCCCATCGGTAGTTAGAAAAGGAGAGTTGGATTGGGTTAAAGTAAGCGTGATGATTTTGAAACTACCCAATATTTCTTTGAAACCAGACGATTATAATTAGTTCAAATACACCTTAGGTCAGTTTCCATATGATCTCTATAAAGGCCAAATTTAAAAAATTTGAGCCGCGGCTCAAATATGGTTGGTTCCACTTAAAATGGTGTTCAATGTTTAAGATTTAAGCTGGCGTTCAATTGAAACCGGTATTTGGCAGATTTGAGACGCGGCTCAAATACATTAAATTTGGACTCTAGTTTTTGTATATATTGAGCACTGTTCCTGGTTATTTCTGGATGATCTAAAGGAACCCACGGAACAGATTCACAGGTTAAATGCTTCTGCAAACACTTCAGCATCGACAAAGAGTCCCACACCGCGTACACATGGAGTTGCATGAACACCTGCAAATATTTGTTTTTACAAGAAGTAAATATTGAACTTAAACAATATCATTAATGATTTTACAAAATGGTCTGAAATAATGGGCTAAGAATAAAACTAATCATGTGAGGCTGTTCAGGAAGATGAAGGGGGGAGGTCCACAACTTCGGTAGTAATAAGTTTCGTTATATACCCAATAAATGTCAAAACTGCGAAACCGATTAGGCCCAAATTTTTGTGGTAACTCACAGGTTTACGACCGTTCCATATTGAAAATACCTGTATTGCCTCCCTACTGTTAAGCATTGGGAAAAGTTTGTGCTGAGCTAGAGAATTCTGTATTGGAAGGATAAGCTCCCTGATGTTTGCCATAAACTCCTCGGGACCCCGCGTACGTAGCGTAGTAGGGATAGGAGTAATCTTGAGTGAGCTGGAGGATCCTGAAATATAGAAGAGTTCCATCTTTTTCTGAGGTTTACTTAGTCATCCATATATTGTATTATTATTTTACTGTAAATTGACAGAGCCCATTCTCTCCATAGAAAGTGGTCGTGTATTTCACGAACTTTGGGGGACGATATGTTGGACGCTAGATGTCTCGTGCTAAATTCTTATCTGATAGATAGATATTTCTCCGTACATTTGACGACCAATATAGGAGACGTCAAGTTGTCGACCAATGTAGTTTATGGAAGGAACGGCCTCAGGCAAGGAGAATTCTTTAAACTAAGATGTTATCAAAACAATACATGAGTCAACTTTTAAGTACATAAAACTTCTTATTGATAGCATAATGACACACTCATACTTTAAGGAACCAACACGTTTATTTAAAACATTAAAGGGATTTTCAATGGGAGACTGTTCAGCGGCAAGAGGTAGCGTCTTAGGATATATGAGATTAAAATGTTCACAAAGAACCTGTAAAATCATTCGTTGGGATGTTTAGAAAGATGAAAATTTCCCTGTATGATAATTGAAGGACTGCAGTATGGTTTTGGTGAATTATATTGGCGTACAAAGCCTAGGGGTGTCAGAAATAATTTTTTTTGCATATTTTTAAAAACTTCTATAAAACTCCCCCCCCGGCCCTGTTCTCACTAAGGTCAAATTACCTTTAAAAATTGTTGGAACCGGTTCTTTCATATTCTGTAGCATGGATAAGGATTCCTCCAGGTGTGACGTATCCCGGTCAGCTGGTGACGCAGAAATCACATATTCTCTAGAAATAAGAAATGCGCAAATTAGACGGTATTGTTAATACGCAAATTAAATAATATTTTGTTTGAGATGCGCAACACGCTCCAATGCTCAAATCATTGTACAAATGCGCAAATTTCAGTGGTTGTTTAAAACCGAATGTAAATTTTGTGCACTTTGATGATTAATATACATATTTCGATTGCGTGAAATGCGTAAATTTGATGCTTTTTGCGTATTGCGGAAGGAAAAAATCATGATATCGGCTGAAAACATTTTAATCCAATTATTAAAAGCCATTAAATTTCAAAAAAAATTGTTATACAATGTGCTTTAAATAACTAAATCGAATACAAAATTAAAAAATGTTAATAGTAATATATCAATTAAATTTTATGATTAGGCCATTAAAATGTTTGGAACTTTAAAATTTCAAAACAGCTAGTAGTTTTCAAAAAAATATTTTATTTTAAGGAAGAAGTACAATTGTATTTAAGAAATTACCTACCTGTTAAATCCACCATCTTTCCTCAGCAGATTAACCATATCAAACTTTTTGCTCGAAATAGATTTCCCTTTTTCGAGATCTAGGATTTTGGTAGAATTGTTTCTCAAGGTGAATACTACTGTCCGAAACATATTTGATTTATTATTAAAATAATAAATTAACAAAAATATTGTATTACTGCGTAAAGCATGTGATGCTGGAAACTGAAACTGAATATTGGATTGACGGCCCGCTGGTTTTCAAGTTGACCGCTGATGATCTGCACGCAGTTATTGCGTGGTCTTGCGCGCAATATGGGTATTTAGTTGGGGGAGGGGGTGGGGGAATTTCCATATTGATTACTGAAAGAAGAGTGCAAAATGGAATCCTTTAATTTTAGAGAGAAAAATTATGCTATGTTTATCATTTGCCTCTGTTCTTGAAGGAAAACTAAATTAGAATGTAAAATGTTAAATTGTTTTTCTTGTAAAACATGATTAAATTAGTTTAATGAAAATGCTTTTATTATTAATTTTTCTTCTCAATGGTTTTAAGGAAACCCTTTATCTTTGATATTATGATGAAAATCTGATGATAATAATATATAATAATGATAATAATTACAATAATAATAATTGCAATAATAGTAATGATAATGATATTAACAATAATGATAATAATAATGATATTAACAATAACAATAATAATCATAATAATATGATATATCTTTTTGTGATCTTTTTTATTTTAGGAAAAAAACAGAAGTTTTTCTATTGGTCTCTCTTGTGTATTAGTCGTTACAAGAGCTTGTTTAAATATTCCGAATTCAAATTTATTTTGAAAACTATTTCTCCAATTTATTGACAAATTCAATGCGTACATGTTTTTTTGCATACGCAAGTATTATCAATTGATAGGGTGATATATCGATCTATCTTCAGTGTATACTAGTTCCTAAAACTGGCGGATTTGTGTGAAAACGTTTACAGATTTGTTAAACTCCGTAAACAACTAAATTTCTGGTAAGTTATGGAAATACAAGTTAACAGGGTTACTCAAATATCATGTAAAGCTTGAGCCATTGACATTTTGGAATTTAGATAAAAATCACTTCTTTGGTAAATTCAAAAGGTTTTTCCTTGACATTATTAACCTTGATTTTCTTATAATATTACCATGAATTTTGAATCTTCTTGTCCTCTTGCAATTCATATTTATACAATGACAGTCCTTAGAATTGTAAGGTTTATGAATGATCAAAATTTCAAAAATTAGCCTCCAACCAAGTTCGATTGTCATTAAATTTTTTTAAATCCATGAAATTGTTTATAAAATCCTCGAACTTTTTTTTGATAATCTACATATTTATATACTTTGCTTGCCTACGTATATATACTATGCAAGCTACGTAAAACAATGTTCATAAATTAGTATATATAACTTATAAAGACTACTAGCTGAAGGGACCGGCGTTGCCCGAAGAAGAAAATGAAAAAAAATGTGAGAAACCTATTTCATCCCCCAGGCTATACCCATGAAGTGTCATAAGAAAATTTCAGCCCATTCGGTCCAGCCGCTTGGCCGGCCAGAGGGAACATATAAATATATTCGGTCCAGCCGCTTGGCCGGCCAGAGGGAACATATAAATATATTCGGTCCAGCCGCTTGGCCGGCCAGAGGGAACATATAAATATATTCGGTCCAGCCGCTTGGCCGGCCAGAGGGAACATATAAATTAATGTCTTGCTTTATTTTATAGATAAGTACGAATTCCTCACGTCAAACTAAAGTAGAATGGATGTCAGATCTTGTATGTTCACGTCAAACTAAAGTAGAATGGATGTCAGATCTTGTATGTTTTTCATCAGAACTCATCTTCTTGTTAAGCTAAGGAGAAGAACCGAAGTTAAAATACTACAATTAGTATCAATGCTACACAGACTCTACCATTATAAATGTTTGCAAATACTAATGCTAAAGATAAAACATTTTTAATGCAATTTTATAAAAAAAAAGCCTTGCGTATTTATTATGATTTCTTTTTAAATGTCATTCATACATAAACATTATGCATATATATAAATATATATATATTGTTAAATATAACATAAAAATTATAATTTTACAATAAAACACTTAAAATATAATCGGCTCATTGGGGCATACAGTCCTAATGAGCCGATTTTAAACACATTCAAATTTACGAAATACATTTTTAAGTCCATTTTCATCATGAAAATATTTTGAGAAGAATATATTGCGACAAAAACCAGTCTCCCCCCTGACCCCCTGATATGCACCTCTAAGGGGAGAGGAAAATAATTTAAATTTTTTACTTCACAAAAAGGGAATTTTTTTATGAACCTTTTTGTTTTAATTAATTTCGTTGAGTGTGAGGCATTGCTATACAAAACAATAATAATAATAATAATAACTATTTACTAATATTTCAGTGCATTATATTCCTGAAACTTGGTTCTTTCTTTGCTAAATTATTAATTACTAGGCTTTCAGGGCGCTTCGCGCCCATCTTCTATTTCAATTGTGAAAATAGTATACATTGTAAAACAAAAACAAATAAAAAATTTTATAAAAAAAATTCGTTAACTTTTAATATCTTCAAGATTTTATTTTGTTAGAGACAAATTTTTGAAAATTCGATCATGCGTAAAACTTCCACGCGAGATCCAAAAAAAATGTTGGCCCAATCGGTTCAGGGCCGTTTTGATTTTTATTGGATACAAACAGACAAACTAGGGTTTCAAATCGGAATTCCGTTGCGCGGAATCGCGCGCAATGGTTGCTTCCTCTTGCGCCATTTCATTGCGCGCAATTGCGCTAAAATTTCGATAAAAGGAAGCCATTACATATTCGGGGAATTGCGCGGAATTGCGTGCAATCAAATTGCTTTTCCATTTAAAAATCAATAATTTTAACTGTTCGACTTACAAATTTATGCAGCAGATTCAAGAATGGAAATATCTCTGTAGATATTAAAATAATCGAGGCCCGAGTTTCACTTGTTTCAACAGTTTTCAAATTTTTAAGTTTCTTGTAGTTTAGCTACTAATTAGCAATTTAATGTGATACATTTTTTATTTGTTCACATTGGATGAACATTAAATGGAAACTTTTTTTGGTTAAAATTGTAAGGTTCGTTTAATCAAAATTAGATATTTTGCTACAGTGAGAACCAGAAAACTATGGAACAAAAGGACAACATCACAGTGTACACTTGATGTTGTTACAAAGCATAACACATTTATTAGTATCTTATTAAATCTCTTATTCAGTGCAAACGTCGGACGCCACAAACGTCGGACAGTACAAACGTCGGACAGTAAAAACGTCGGACGCACAAACGTCGGACCAGTACAAACGTCAGACTAGTACAAACGTCAGACTGGTACAAACGTCGGACCATTACAAACTACGGACGGGTACATTTATAAGACAAAACGTCGGACTTGGTAGATTTTGAATGGACCATTGTTTTAAAAAATTTCAAACTATGAATTCTACAAGATCATACAGTTTAATCCCTATATCTTTGCAACCCGCTATTGTAGACCTTAGATATTTCAAACAATGAATTCTACAAGATCATACAGTTTAATCCCTATATCTTTGCAACCCGATGTTAGATGTTTCCAAGAACATTTCGCAGACTTATTGCTATATTTCCAGAGCTTTCTTTAACTACTTGTTTTCCTATTTCACGTACTCGTTTACTCAAAAGATCACTGTCATGTGTATGCTCTCCCAGGAAACTGATATTCTTGTCCTTCTCATTGTTTACAACTGCTCCTGCAGAACAAGAATTGTTTTTCCTTTGAATGCATTGGTAATAGTTTTTGTTGGGTTTCTTCTTTGTAACCCTGTATTCATACTGATTTGAATCAAGTAGGTGCCGTCCCCCCTGCTTGACCTCAATATAGTTAGCAGTCTCCTCGTCCATGTATCCAGACTTTGTGAGATTGTGAATTTTTAACAAAAAAATTGGGAATTTTTTTGAGAGAAAATTGCGAATGTACAAGAATTTCAATCTGAAAATTCAAATATATTTTTTCCTCCTTGGTCCGACGTTTTTCCTTATAAATGTACCCGTCCGACGTTTGTACTGGTCCGACGTTTGTACCAGTCTGACGTTTGTACTGGTCCGATGTTTGTACTGGTCCGACGTTTGTACTGTCCGACGTTTGTAAGTCTTATGTTTGTACCGTCCGACGTTTGTGGGTCCGACGTTTGTACTGGTACCTCTTATTCAGTTACATGGGTCTGCTTGAGTCTAAACTTTCGTTTTCCTATGCCAGAGTTTTCTGGTTATCATGCTGCAAATGAATATTATCACACTAAAGATTAAGCTTAAATTTAATATTCTTAGTATTTGAGACTGAAATGTTAGTGCAGTTCAGTTTCTTGTATGCCACTACCAAAGTTTAAATTGAATATTTTTTATATTATTTATTGCGTGCCATAAGGTTTAAATTGAATATTATCAAAAAATTGATACACAAACGCAAGAAAGTTGGACGGAATTGCGCGCAAGTAAAATCCACTTGCGTTGGAAACTCTAAGACAAACAAATAAACAGACAGACAAACAAAGTAAATATATGGAAGCCATTAAAAGGCATATACAAGGCAGTATGGTCATATTTAAGGTTTCAGGTCTTCTTTACATTCTCATCCTTTGTGAGTAACCCTGTAGATTCGATTGGCAAAATTATCTTCGAACTCTACTAACTGAACACCATAGATTCAGTGGAAGTAAATATTTCCATTTACTGATAGCGCCGATTGAAGGATTCATAACTCTGATTGGATAATGAGATAGATTGAAAGATAGATGTTACCGCCATACCATTTCTATTGGTTCAGAATAGACAACAAACACATGGCTGAACCCTGATTGGATCAGGAGCTAATGGACTAGGCACACTAGAGTGCGAAATCAATGGATATAATGAAAAACATTTTTACAAAGATATGTATTTAACAGAATTTTCAGTAAATGATAAAGAAATATAAAGAAATATAATAATAGAACATTTGAATATATTAGTACGATTTTCCTGTATGTATTTGGCGAATTTTCAAAATTCTAAAATTCAAAAGAATTCTACTGAAACATTCGCACAATCTGGTAGGCTATAATACAGCCTAATATTGTAAAATATCTTTTAAAGTCAGATTTAAGTTTTTCAAAAGAAATTATATATTTTCCAATTATCATCACATCTGCTTGTTTTTATTATTCATTATTTATTTTTTCTACAAAACAGCAAGTACACATTTTAAGTTTTATATGAGACTAGCTGAATTGCCCGGTGTTGCCAGTGGAATAAAAAAATTGAATTTTCTTTAGCCTTTGTTACCCGCGGGATACCCCTGGGTTCCCTATAAAAAATGTCAGCCCATTCGGTCCAGCCGTTTAGGGAACATATATACAAATATTTTTTCAGCAAATACCGCAACCAATCTGAAAACGACTATATCCCACACAAGACTGAGAATCTCAGGTTTTGCTGCTACTATAATTTTTTCATTTTCCATTTTAAATAGATATTATTAATAACATGATTACATATAGTCCGTATAGTCCGTATTACGTCACTAGAACTTCGGCCAATGGCAGTGCACTTTACAGGTCTAGGGGGGGGGGGGGGGATAAGCACTTGCTTTTTAAAATAATAATAATAATAATAAATCTTCAGGTTTTAATTTAAACCATTCCGTATTTTAGGTAAACTCTCGCGGATGGATAGATATCTAAGTATTACGATCTAGTTTTCTTATTTACTAATATTAAAGCTCTATTTGGTTCACTTTAGTGTCAATGTCACAGACTGCTTTTCTCCTTTCACAGGGTGGGCTACGTAGGCCTTGATTGACCCAGCTCGACATGCTACGTTTTTACGATAGGTTTTAGAATGCCACACTTCTTAATATAATACTCATTCAGAGGTTAAGTTTTACAACTTTTCAAGAAATACTCCAATTTTAAACATGAAACATAACATTTATGAATTCAGTCTTTTTTTGAAGATTTTGTGTTTCGTATCCAAAGGATCCTTAAATATCCCTGAATACAGATGTTTGCTGATTGGTCGCGTACAGTACTTGTGCACAATAGAACATGCTGTGGAAAATATCGCATATTTTAGCTGCTAATCGATCACTGTAACTCTTTTATCTCTGGTTAATGTAAACATTGAGAAAAATGTTAATTGGAGATCATTTATTGTAATAAAATTAGTAATTTTTAAAATACTAAGATAAACCCAATTTTGGAAAGCTCATTCAATACACTCACAAGAACGAACTTTAAAAAACATTTTAAAAAAAATATATTAAAAAATTCTTTTAATGCCATTTTTAGGTCAAAATATGTTTATTGTGACTCACTGCAATTGTATATAATTTGTATACTAATATAGGACTTCATGAATCAGTAGAAAAACGGAATTAAATAATTTGTAAACGGATTCTTTATTCATCATTTATTCATTCTTTTTTCGTACAGTAGGATCCATAAACCTATGAAATAGAAAGACGACTGTTAGACATCATTTATGATTCTAAAAATTCCAGTTAATTTTGCAATGCACCGCAAACACATACTAGGGTTTCCATGGAAAGAAAACGTTCACAAACTTTCAGACAAATTTTTTCAAGGGTATACCGTTAAAAATTCGGGCTCGGGCATTGAAATCTTTGCATGGAGCAAGAAATATATAACCAGGAACCGCCATATCTGATGCGTCAAATCTGTAAACTGCAGTGGGAGGAGATCAAAACAAAGAATTCAGGGGCAACATATCAATTTTGAGGGAAAAGGGTCCAAGGGGTGGAATAAGAATATATTGCTATTGTGATTTAACTGTATCTTTTAAAACAACAGATTGAAAATCTAGGTAACAAGTTCTTTTCTTTTAAATATTCGCTCTCTCAAAATCCGCAATTATTAATCATCAAGTAAATTCATAATATCCTAAATTATAGAGGCTGAAATCTACTAGTATTAAGTAAAGATAAATATTTCTATCAAATTTGTAAAGTCGAATTTTTTGTACTAATATTTTTGAATATTTTTTAAAAATTAAGTTCTACATTGGTAAATGTTTTGTTTTTCTAATTAATCATTTCCATTATTATTATTGTCCAAATTTTCCCGTGGACTGAAATACATTACTAAACGAAAATCTCAAAGTTAAGGATATATATAAAGTAGTGAAGAAAGATTGGAAGCCTTCTGAAACAGAGAGGAACAATCTCATGGTAGGATTAAAGTTACACATTCAACCCTAAAGCACTAAACCAGTAAATAACATTTAACCCAAGAACAAAGAGTAAAATATAGAAATTGGATGATATTAAAGAAACATTAAAACTTATTCAGAAATGCCTTGTCCGCCATAAAAGCGTGGCAGCATTAAATGCAGGGCTTATTGATTAAGCTATTCATCAGAATATAGGCCTCAAAACTTCCAGTAGTTTAACCTTTGAATCCTGCATTATTTGCTTTTGGACGAGCTAAAGCTATTTGAACTCTACTTTGTAACATATTTGATTTATTGTCTTACTTTGTTTATTTCTCTTAAACATTGAAAATGGTCAAATTGCGATTCATATTAGCAATTTTTTAAAAGTCTCTTATCATAAGATTAGGCCTCACTTTACAATGCTATTTGATTTTTTTGTCAGATCATGCTATTATTGAGCTCATAAGGGCTCATCGCGCCCATCTTCTCTTTGTACAGTAAAAAATAAATAACAGCAAAAAATTCGCGGATTTTTAAATATTTTTTTTCGAGCATCTATATATATATATATATATATTCAAATATTTACTCTGCTAGTCTGTCTGTTTGTATCCAAATAAACGTCAAAACGGCTGTACCGATCGGGCCACAATTTTTGTTGGACCTCACATTTAAAAAAATTTCAAAAATTTGCCACCAACAAAATTCGATTTAAATTAAATTTTAAAATCCACGACTTTTTTTATAAAATATGCGAACTGTTTCGTTTTTGTTTTCCAATGTATACAAAGATAAAATGTTCAATTGAAATAAAAGATGGGTGCAAAGCGCCCTAAAAGCCTGGTTTATAAAATTTCACAAAATATCACAAGCTTTTGGATAGAAATTTTTGTAATTCTGAGCATCCAGAAACCTTCCCTGGGGTCATGTGAGGTCCCACAAAATATTTGGGTCAGATCGGATTAGACGTTTTGACGTTTATTGGATACAGACAGACAGTTACAAATTACATATATAGAGATAAAATAGTTATTGATCCAAACAATTATTGGTATAGAGCAAAACACTTGTTGAGCACCATGAGCATACATCTTAAAGCAATCATGGACCATGGGACCCAAGAATAACTGAATTTCGTTCCTCTCTGGCAGTTTTTATCATTTATATACAGTAGTGAATAAAGTAATAAAGACTAGATATTTTTCAAATGTAAAAATCTTCAGATTTTTTAACATACATTTTAGCTTTTCTATATGTGACATTTTTATTTGAAAAATGTCACAATATGTAAGTAAACAAAATAATAGTTGGCTTGAGTGCCACAACTTTTAACCTGAGTCTAGAGTCTAAAGTCACAGTCTAAAGTCTAAAGTCTACACTCTACATTCTACAGTCTACAGTCTAGAGTCTACAGTCTACATTCTACAGTCTACATTCTACAGACTACAGTCTACAGTCTACAGTCTACAGTCTACAGTCTACAGACTACAGTCTACAGTCTAAAGTCTGCAGTCTACAGTCTACAGTCTACAGTCTACAGTCTACAGTCTATTCTAATAGTCTACAAGGGATTTTCTGCAGATATATCATTGCTCATATTTTTGTTTTGGAAATTTACCGGAGCGTAGATAAGATAATTTAGGTGGATTTTAATTCCCTCTTTACCACTGCTGTATATCAACTCAAGTTAGTTGTTTGATTTCAATATTTTATTCATTTTCGGCATTTAATTTTAATAAGGGTTACCAAATAAAGGCTTCCATGATGTTTGTATTATTTGAAAATTGGAAATAATTTAGTTTGAACATAAATAATAACAAATAGTTTATGCTTTAATAATAATTTCGCTAAATGAGGTGAAACGGTTTTTTATAAATCACCAAGCTTATAATCAAATCTAGCTTTGGTAAGCCTTTTAAATTTTATTCTTTCAGAGGCATCTTAAAGCCTTTAAACCTTTACTTGCCCAAAATGTTGAGAATAATGTCCATTTTCTTGATTAAAATGTGTTTAATTCTTATACTATCCCGCAGTAGAAATGCGCAAGACACTTTTGTAGAGAAATCACAATCGAAAATAATCAGTTTTCAAATTGTAAACATCGATATCTAATTCATACGCTTGATCAGACAAAGGTTTAAGGGTACCGTCGTATAATCGGACATGCCACCTTTGCATGGAGTCACAGTAATTAGATTTTTTAAAATAGGGTCGAACCGGTTTTGCTTACGCCGCTACTTTATCATTAAAGTAGCTGGAGGGGAAACACTTGAGAGTATATAAACCTTGATTTTGGGGCATATTGTACAAGTTTTAAGGTGTAGTTATATGAGGTTCTATAACTCAAAAATTTTACAGTTTTTTAATCGCCTTTTTTCTCCTTTTATTTTGAAAAGGTTCAATTTTGGGACTTCTACTCAAATCACATCTTTTTGATGAAAAGCATAGCTCATTAAGCTTTACGATCATCTTTACTAATCATTTAAAATAAAAAAAAATAAAAATTTTAACTCATAGTTTTTTATTTCTTATTTTTTACAGTTTAAACTGGTAAAGGAGGTATAATAAAGCAATTTGTCAATTTATTTTTCAGACAAACATTTATTTAAATAATTTGGTATAAAACTCTCATCTATTTGAAACATATTATCTACCATTAACATTACCAGTACCATGTAATAAAAAGGAAATTAGTTTAAGGCTGTTAATTTGATTTAATTTGTTTAAACCGTTTTAGACAGATTCCATCTTAAGTACTTAAAAAGTTTTGTAGCGTGTTTTTTAGAAGTTGTCAAAATTTAATTACATTTTTAAACATATATGAATTCAGTGAGTACTGATATGTTTAACCACTTTAATTTTATACATTTTCCATTTCAAAATTTTTTTTCTTTATAATTTTTTTCCCTGCTTTACAGGAAGTGTTCGCGAAAACTGAAAGGGGGTATAGGCTTACGGCGAAAAATAAGCGCTTTTGATCGCTACTAATCTTTCTTCTATTTGTTGCGTCTATAAGGAGAAAATTGTTAAAAACGACTCATACTGAAGAACGTAGCGTCCATACAAATTCAGAAAGTTGCAACATTCAACTCTGATCGTAAAATAATCAATTTATTTCCAAACAAATCATTCAGGTATTACAATTACAACAGTCATCGATTATTTTTTGACGCATTCTAATATAGTTAATATTTTATTAAAGGGACTGTAAGCGTAATTTCAAGTGACCCTCCATACAAAAGGGGGCAATGCAAGGTTTACAATTTGGTTCCCTTAAAAGCTTTGTATGATAAAGTATGAATCAGCCATCTATGTTTTTGTATCTTCAAACTGTTCATTTTCGTTTGAGGTTTCCCATTTTAGATCAGATTATGGTTTCAATGGTATCGTTGTAAATTGGAGTTACTTAAAATATGGTTAGGGAAAAGGTTCCGAGTTTTCAAAATGATGATTATAGAATTTATGCATTTTTTAAATTTTTCTTTCCTTTGGATCATGGTGTAATTTATTCCATAAGGTTAAAATTAGGTCCAACAAAGATTGCAATGTCTGATTTACAATTGCACCCTTGAAACCTTAATTTGATCCAAAAATGTTTTAAAAGCGTCGTTTCTTCGACTCGAAAATTGTTAATTTCTGTGAATTTCTCCATTGCTTCATATAAACAAGAACTGCGCAACTCAGTTTCGCAGAGAACCCCCGCATACAAATAAACAGTTTATAGAAACATAATTGTTGATATCTTATTCATTGTAAATCAGGTATATAGCCAACTTTACATAGAGCTAGGGTCACTTGTAAATACACTTACAGTACATTAGAATAGTAGCTTACTCGAGTAATAATGGAAACATTCAACCAAACAGTCACCTGCGGAATCATGCAGCAGAAAAAAACAAGGAAATTGACAGAATTTAACGTATTTTAGGATTTTCAAACGGTGATGTAAGTATTTTGAAACTTATTATAAAAAGTCCAAAAATTAGGTTAACAAAATTAACGTTTCGTGAAAATCTGAATTTCTATGCAGAATTCAAATAATTGAATTCATTTGTTAAAATTCTGAGATAATTTGTAATTCCGAGTGTCAAGAAAAGAGACTGAAATGCACAAAATATTCTGAAAATGAAAAATGCGCAATTATTTTGTTTTCCCGTGGATTACCATATTGAGCTTGGAAAAGGATATTTGTGCGCCTGTAAAGCGTGGGCTGCTGATGGGTAGTTACCTATATAAGTCAAGGGGTTGGTTTACATCTTCAGTTCAGTCCAAGCAGTTCTTGAATAAACATGAAGGCAGTGGTAAGGGGATTTATTTCATTAGTAAAATTGTTGAGATTTGTTTCAACACAGTTTTATATAATTTAGACTATCAAAATCGAATCTTCATAAACATCTTGTATGATTGGTTTTATCTATTTAGTTGTAGGGGTGGGAGTTTAAAAATCATTAATGTTCTGTATACAAAGAGTCAAAGTTATTTCCCTTCCTTTCTCTTAACAATTCTTAGCTTCTTCTATTATTTTTTAAATCTTGGATAATTTTTGGCATATTCTGAGCCTTAATATTCATTTATCATTTACTTTCTCTGAATCCTAAATTCCTGATCAGCCTGAGAATGATTAAATAAATCTTAATATAATGACTAATTCACATTTACAAGAACAAGCTAATTTGAATATACTGGTACTGGCTAGTCTATTGTGCCCAGTGTCAAATAATGTTTTATGCACAAAAAATCGACAGACTGGATTTATGTGAATTCTTTGTTTTCAGTCTGTTCTTATCTTTCCTCTGCTAGTCTTACAAAGTTCTGGCCATACCCTTGAAAGAAGATCTCTTCTCAGCAGGGTTGGCAGAGATGGTGACCATCATGTGCATGCTCATGGCGTTCATAATCATCTACATCAACAGCAGACTCTGAACAAGTAGGTGGAATTTAAAAAATTAGTTTCTTAAAATTAATCATGAATTATATGCAATTTATCTTTAGTTCTCCCTTTACAAGCACTGGCTACCTGCCCCCTGTAGAAGAGGATAATGAAGATTCTCTATCCGGTTATGTCTCAGTGGACAAGGATACAGATTCTCTATCCGGATATGTCTCAGTGGACAAGGATACAGATTCTCTATCCGGATATGTCTCAGTGGACAAGGATACAGCTCGGAAAGTTCCAACTTTAGAGACTCAGTTTACTCCACCTAAGAAGAATCAGGATGTTGTTGCTTCTGAAGTCCAGAAGCCTCAGAGAAAAAATGCTGGCAAAACTTCCCAGAAATCCAAGAATAGCATTGCTGACAGTACCTCTCAATCTGATGTTGCACAATATGGAGCACCTCAATCTAATTTGTCAGGAGGAAATTATTATGATGCTACCATTGATGTGGGTACTGGATATGGAGCACCACTATCGTCCAGATCATCTCAGATAGGTTCTGATGATGACACCATTGACATTGCCTCTGGATATGGAGCACCCCTATCTTCCAGATCATCTCAGAGAGGTTCTGATGATGAAACTGCTAACATTGCCTCCGGATATGGAGCCCCTCAACCTTCCAGAACATCTCTAAGAGGTTCTCATGATGACACCACTGATATTACCTCCAGATATGGAGCCCCTCAACCTTCCAAAACATCTCTAAGAGGTTCTGATGATGACACCACTGACATTGCCTCCGAATATGGAGCCCCTCAATCTTCAAGAACATCTCAAAGAGGTTCTGATGATGACACCACTAACATTGACTCCGGATATGGAGCTCCTCAATCATCCAGATCCCCTCAGAGAGGTGCTGGTGATGAATCTGCTAATATTGCCTCTGAATATGGAGCCCCTCAATCTTCCAGAACATCTCAAAGAGGTTCTGAGAATACCACCATTGACATTGCCTCTGGATATGGAGCCCCTAAATCTTCCAGAACATCTCAAATAGGTTCTGAGAATACCACCACTGACATTACCTCTGGATATGGAGCCCCTCAATCTTCTGGATCATCTCAACAAAGTTCTGATGATGACACCACTGACATTGCCTCTGGATATGGAGCCCCTCAATATTCTAGATCATCTCAAAGAGGTTCTAATGATGACACCACTGACATTGCCTCTGGATACGGAGCCCCTCAACCTTCCAGATCAACTCTAAGAGATTCTGATGAAGACACCACTGATATTGCTTCTGGATATGGAGCCCCTCAATCTTCCAGTTCATCTCAGAGAGGTGCTGATAATGACACTGTTGACATTGTCTCTGGAAATAAAGTACCCAAATCTTTCGGCTTAAATCAAAGAGGTTCAAATTCTGACACTGCTGAAGTAACTTCTGAATATGGAGCACCTAAAACTGGTGTTGTTAGAGATTATGCCACTACCACTGCTGAGGCTGCTTCTGGATATGGAGCACCCCAATCTAATGAATTTCCCGAAGGAGACTACAATGATTACACATCTGACATTGATACAGAATATGTAGATTATGGAGCTCCTCTAAGAGGTTCTGATGTAACTCGTTCTGACAATGCATTTGGTGCATCTAAGAAAGCTAGTGGAATTAAAACTGGAATCAATGATGCTGCTACAGGCATTGCTTCAGATGAAGAAGGACAGAAGAAAGGTTCTGCTTCATCTAGAAATACAAGCAAATATGGACCCCCAATTGCTTCTGTAAATCAAAGAGGGGTTGAGGATACCACTTCTGACATTGCTAATGAATATGATGCACTTGTTCTTGACTATGCAACATCACAAAAAAGTCTTGCATCTGAGTATGGTGCACCTGCTCAAGCAGAGAACACATCTCGAAGAGGATCTACAATTTTGAATACAGAAAATGTTGCAGCATATGGAGTACCCTTGGAAGCAAGTGCCACTAATCATGGTAATGATGGAGCTACCTTAGCCACTCTTTATGGAGCACCATTAGAAGCTGACGAATCACAAGATAGAAGAAAAAGTGGTAATTCCAGATTTAATGCATCTTTTGATGAATCTGCCCTTAGAGGATATGACTCTAGTAATGAAGGCCATCTAGCTTCTTACTATGCAGAAGATGCTTCCAGTGAGGGATCTGAATCTGTAAATGTAGATAATATTGCTAGTTATAGGAATTCTGATAGTTTTGCGGATAACCAAGATAACATTCCAGTCATCGTTGAACCCTTTACCAACAGTGTAGTTCCAGCACCAGGATATGATGCTTCATTAGTAGGAGGAAAACAAACTAGATATAACAACCAACAAGCTGAGAGCCTCTCAGGTTATGAGGTTACAACCATTAACGATTCTGAATACACAACATCAAGTGATCTCAGCGGTTACACCTCTGGGGAGTATTGTATTGATTGTACTACTGATAACACTGCTGAATCCTCCACCCTGAAACAGTATGCTGTCGATAGTACTGAGGAGGCTGACAACAACATCACTACGGAGAACGCTCTTGGACAGTACACCAAATTTTCCAATTCTCATGAGAGAGAAGAAAAGTCGGTCTCTCAGTATAATGGTTCCCAGTTTCCCTTTCAGCTTGTTGCAAGCAAAGGGGAGAAACAGTGCCCTGGAGGCTCACTACAACATTGTGTTGCAATCTGTCCCGGAACCACAGCTAGGGTTTATGGAGCTTGTGTTCTGAGCTGTGGCAACCGATGTGCTTAGACTCAAATGAGTATTGCTAATAGGTTTCTGTTCTAGTCTAAATAACTTTTGCTTAAAATAAAAATATTGCTTCTGAGTTTATTGCTTTATCTAAAATTTTTTAACTGAAGATCGTTGAGGCATAATTCTTCGTAAAATGAAATGCATAATAAACTATTTCTATTGTTAATTCTATCTGCTACTCCAATAGGAAGTGATATACAGGATATACAAAGGATGTGAAACTTCAGAGAAGATTGTACGGAATTTATACGGTCTGTTACATATTCACGATTCCCTGCAAGTGTAAACTTGTTTCTTTCTTTGCCAAATATTAGCAATAAGATTTGTATATCAAAGGCTGCATACTTAATTTAACCCTGGGATCGTCACATGTTAAGAGTTTTTGGTCGTCCTTACAGTCTCATCCCCTATGGGTAGCCCTGTAGCTAGTAGGAAATGGACCCCCAGAATAAGGGCTTCCAGCTCATGCACACTGTGATTTAAAGGTTGCGAGCTCTTTAGCAAATATCGATGAGAATTTTGCCAATTACTTCTTAACAACTGAAGCTAACAGCAAGTGCTGTATAGTGCTAAAATGTGAATGGGTAGCACTGAATATTTTGCTGAAATTCATACATTTTGTTGTTATGAACAGTTTATTGTGGCCAAGATTGTTTTAAAATTGGGTCTTGATTCTCTAGAAGCTCGTATTATAAGCCACAATAAGCTTTATAGTTGACAATTATTAGGAGTGTAGTTAATGGTTAATATTGAATAGCCAAGCGCCGACATCTTTTTTTTGCACAAAATAATTTATTTTACAGGGATGGGGATCGATACAGGAAAAGATTCTTTTGGGCACTTTTCTTGCAGTGCTTTTTTCCTGCAGATTCTGGGTTATACTGTACTGTCTGTGCTTAACAGAGTCGAAAATTTAAGAGAGTAACGTAGAACAAAACTAAGTTTACTTTTCGGGGTATATACAGAGTTACCCACAAAGGATGAGACTTATGAGACGATTGTACGGAATTTATACTGTCTGTTTACTTATATTCATGATTCTATATTTCCAAATCATTAAATAAGACATTAAAAGACTATATTCAAGACAGATGAGTTAATTTAACTATGTGATTGAACTATTTTATAAGATTTAGGTCATCTTTACAGTCTCATTCTTTATAATCAACTCTGTACTATTTACATTTGTGTAGATTAAGAAATAGAAAATAAAGAGAGACTAGTATAAAACTACCCATACAAAATAATATTGCAAAACAAATATTTTGAGACCAAGCGTCGCAGATAAGCGCCATTTGACACAAAAGTTTTAAATTCAGGTGGCAATAATGGTAGGGGAGGGGAACGCCCCACCCCCCTTGGAAAATTTGATAATTGGGGGAACGTCCCTCTTGGAAGAATTAGCCCTTTCATTTTGATTTTCAGTAGGAGATTTTTTAAAGAAAATTTTCATTATTTTGAGAAAAAATAATAAAATTCCCTGTATTTCTAAAAACAGAATTAAACACTAGTCAGGGTTTCGTAAGAATTATTGTTTATATAGTGTGTTAAAAATATTTAGAAGATTAGGATTTATATTCATAACCATCATTGCTGAATTATAGTTATTATTATTTTGTAATTTGATTTCACTTTAATTCTTAATGTAACAATTATATATGTTTTGCTTATCTCGCTTATCTGTCCGTTTGTGTCCAATAAACGTCGAAACGGCTGAACCGATCGGACAAACATTTTGAGTGAGACCTCACTCAAACATACAAAAATCAGTGTCTCAAAGTTTTTGATACTTGTTAAATTTTAAAAAAGCACAAAAAAAATATTAATAAGTCTGCAAAATTTTTTTTTTTTTGTTATTGTTTTATTTTGTACAAAAAAGATGCTCACCGAAAGATTTAATTAAAAGATAGGCACAGAGCGCACTTAAAGAATATTACTTTACACTCTAATTTCTGTGAATACATATTAATTGTTCACCCTGTAGTTTCTGTGAATAAATATTAATTGTTCACCCTGTAGTTTCTGTGAATAAATATTAATTGTTCACCCTGTTATTTCTGTGAATAAATATTAATTGTTCACCCTGTAGTTTCTGTGAATAAATATTAATTGTTCACCCTGTAGTTTCTGTGAATAAATATTAATTGTTTACCCTGTAGTTTCTGTGAATACCGTCTGATCATATGAATTCCGACTTTTGTTATTTTATCTAAATTCTTGCTAAATGCGAACTCATTTTATTTATATTATTTATAATAAATCTTGGGTTCATATCTAATTCAAATTATTCGCAGATTTTTTCTAACATTTTTTTAAAAACCCTGATCTTGGATTATCGGTTATTTTTATTCAGTTTTTTAGATTTCAAAGAGTTATATAGTTATTTAGCAAAGGGTTTTCAGGTGTTTAGGATATTTACAAATAACACTAAAACCGGCCTTTCTCTTTTCAAAGTTTTTAACGTTTATTTTAATAGTAAATTCTTTAAGCTGGATTTTATAAATCTTCTATTTTTAAAAAACTAAATATTTGTTTTCCTTCTGGATTTATTTTTTTACGGCTTTTTTACAGGAATTCAGTCACACGCAAAAATGTATGATTTACATCACAAAATGTTTATAGAATGATATATGTACTTTTATCATCAAATTTATTTTTTGGAGGTTTCTTTCTCGAACCAATAAACGTCTGAACCATTCGGGCCAATTTTTTTTGTGGTAGCTTAAGATTTCTTGTGGTAGCATTTTTTTTAAATTTGACAATAGCCATAAGCATATATAGATATATATATATATTTGGCTTGTCTGTTGGTTTATGTGACATGTCTGTTGGTTTATGTGACATGTCTGTTGGTTTATGTGACATGTCTGTTGGTTTATCTGTTGGTTTACGTGATATGTCTGTTAGTTTATGTGACATGTCTGTTGGTTTATGTGATATGTCTGTTAGTTTATGTGACATGTCTGTTGGTTTATGTGACATGTCTGTTGGTTTATGTGACATGTCTGTAGGTTTATGTGAAATGTCTGCTGGTTTATGTGATATGTCTGTTGGTTTATGTGACATGTCTGTTTGTTTATGTGACATGTCTGTTGGTTTATTTGGCATGTCTGTTTGTTTACAATAAATATCAAAACGTCTTCTTAATCCTAAAAAAAGCTAAGGAAGGATTATATTCGGTCAGAATTAAACAATGCTAACTTTTAAAAAAATATATTTGAAAACAGAAAATTTTCCAAACTATGCTTTGATTTTTTTCTTCAAAATATGCAAATGTAAAAGATTAAAAAAAGCTAAATTTGTTTTCGCAAAGCTTTGTCTGATCAAGTATAAGTTAGACATGTTTATAATCAACAGAAGATTAGGGTTGGGTGTGGGGGGGGGGGCGCCGGTCAAAAAAGACTTTATCTTTTTTGATAAACCTCAGCATATTCCTATATATTTATTATTATAAGAGACAGGTTACAGCTAGGGTTCCTTTATTAAATATAGCGTCACTAGGACTATAGTGTCAGAGAAATCAATGCACTAAAGAAAAAGCAATTAAAGAGATAAAGCAAAAATACTGACCTACATTATATATACATGCATTCGCCATTCACCTTTACTGTAGAGATTCAACAGATTTAAAAGTATACTTTTAGTAAAAATGTTGAAAAAATCGTTGTGGAAAAAAATGAAATGACAATTATAAAACTAATTTTTCTAAAAATTAAATCTTCGGCCCACTTCCATTGTAACCTGAGTTAGGATGAACTATTCAGATAAACTGTTCGCAAATAAATCGTGAAGAATGCAGATTAGTAAATTAGTCTGCTATAGGTTGCAATAAACATAGTTCCTTGTAAACACTAATTATGAACTGTGGGCTAAGTACTCAAGTTGGAAACTCGTAATCCTGATCCCTAGATCTCGATATTCCGTGTGGGCACCTTTATTTTAAAGATCTGTAAAAGTAAACCTTTCTGTATATTTTTATTAAAGCTGCATTCAACCCCTGACCGGATATGATAACACTGCAGGATATCGAATAATGTTAAAGTTATCTGGAGATTAACAAAAGATCAAGATCAAGCATTGATCTCGATATGGATATCCACAATACAAGAGTTACCAGCTATGATCATACATCACTAGCAGCCCACAGATTGATAGAAATTTTAAAAAAAGCTTCCAAAAAAATTTAGAAATTACGAAAAAAATTTTATTATGTAAACAGAATGTTAGCATAAAATATATCAACAACTATTCGAAGATTTATCGTATCTACAAGTTTTTAAACATAAATATATACATACTAGCCTTTTCGGGCGCTTCGCGCCCATCTTCTATTTTAATTGTGAACATGTTCTCTTTGTGTATGTCGTAAAACTAAACAAAATGAAGTTCGTGGATTTTTAAAAATTTGTTGAAAATTGAATTTTGATGGAGACAAATATTTGAAATTTTAATAATCTTAAACATTCCCTAGGGCCACGTGAGGTCCCACACAAAATTTGGGCAAGATCGGTTCAGCCGTTTTGACGTTTATTGGATACAAACAAACAGACAGACAGATAAACTAAATTTATATATTGATAAATATTATCAATTTATTATTCAATCAAAAAAACAGATAAATTTCCAAAAAAAATGATTTTCTTCATTGTCTCTGCTGTGTAAATCTGCAAGGAAAACTTTATCATTTTTTCTTCCATAAACTTTAAAAAGGCAGCCCGTTGTAAATCTGAAATTCGAAACTCTTAAGCAGCAGTTGAAAGTACATCTACGCCCTAACAGTCCCTTAGATTCAAGTTTTCTCTCGTATGAGCCGGATAAGAGTTGGAAGGGCGGATTGCTCTTGAATAAAACACGAAAAATATGTAGAACACATTAGAGTCTAAACTTTCCTACCAGAGGACTCACATCAACCAAACGGGAATTAAATAAGAATATTGTAGATCACAAATAACTTAATAGTTTATTATTCAACTTATTTTAAGAAAATTCTTTTAACGTAATGACCGTAATTTTCTATAGTGTGTCAGATTGGTTTTATTTTTATTTTAATATTTTCTTGAACAAAATTACTTTTTTCTAAATTTTTTTTCCTTGAAAAATGAACCAATTTTGATTATCAAATTTTTAGGAAAAATGTTAATACTGTCTTTCGTTTTTCTAGTCCTTCAACCCGTGATTCATGGGAATAGTAGGGTAGGTACATTTTTCATTTAACGTGAACACGTTCTCTTTCTGTACACTGTAAAACAAAACAGAAAAAGATCGCTGATTTCTAAAAATATTTCGTTGATTTTTCAAAATTTTTCAAAATTTAATAAAAATCGAATTTTGATGGAGGCATATTTTTTAACTTTGATCATTCATAAACCTTCCCTGGGGCTACATGAGCCCTCATACAAAATTTGGGCCCGATCGGTTCAGCCGTATTGACGTTTATTGGATACAAACAAACAAAGAGACAGACAAGCTAAATCTATATATAGATTCAGGGGCATATTAGGGTAGGTTAATTTTTTATTTAATTCAGGGGCAGGGTAGGGTCCATTTTAGGTAGGATATAGGTAGGCTACTAATTTTTTTTTTAAACCTAACTTTTCTAAATAAATTTTTTTTTCTTCAAAATTCAAATTTTCTTTAAAATTTCAATTAGTTCTATTTATTTTTCATGATTCTTGATTTCATTTTTGAAACAGTTATTGTATTCAATATTTATGCTCATGGTGCGTTTTGGCACATATCCTGAATTCAAGACATTTATTAAAATTAATATTAATGTAAATTCTCTAGCATTTACACACTTGAAAACTAAAAAAGAGATAAAAAAATACCGTACCTGCATAATTCAAAAATCTTTGATAAACTAAAATATAGATATTATGAATGGTTTATCTGAAATGCTGGAAAAAAACAGCTTTATTATTTCATTTAACAAATATAATGTGGAAACTTGAATTCTTGAAATAATTCAGAAGTTATACAGTGAAACCCTTAATAAAGAATACATCGAAAGAATTCATCAAATGTCGTATTCTTCACTTTCTGATAATAGAATGTTGCAGATATTTAGTTTTTTAATTAAATGATTATATGGAACTCTTTAAAACTGTTCCCGCATATTCATGGCTATTTAATTATTTTCAAAAATACTGAAATTTACGCAATATAGTATAAAATTCATTGAAAAATTGTCAATACGACATTTGATAGATTCTTCCGATGTATTCATTATTAAGGGTTTCACTGTACTTAAAACGGGAAGGTGGGGTTTGTGCCTAAAAACGTAACATTGATTCCAATTCGGGATATGCACGGAAGTGGTAATTGTTGTCCTTGTCATGTTTAAGAAGATGTTGGTTATTGTTTTTACTATCGACTTTATCGTCGATATGACAGAGCCGGGATCCTAAAAACCTGATTTATCAAGTTGTGCCAATTTCTAACTCCCAGTTTTAGAAATGGACCTTTTGGAACTAATATCTCCTGAATTATAAAAGTTGAAAAAGTTTCTCTAGAAACGTTATAATTTTTGTTGAGAAAATCCGAAAACAAACTTTATAGCACAGTGCTATAAATATACAGCAAATTTACCATTATAGCACAATGACATCTTTTTATAGCTCTGTTATTGAAATTGAACGTGAAGTGAACATGAATGATATAGTACACAATATTTTTATTAAATTTCAAAGTACAATGGTTCAAAAAATGCATTTGGGTTTCATTCATTTTTTACAAATTATGTTCCAAACTTTTTCCTAAAAACTATTGCTTCTAAATATTTGTTATTTTTGCAAAAACAAATATTTTTATTGACAAAAAGTAGGTATCTATGTATTTATAAACTGGCTGCTTTAAGTTCTGTAATTGCACGTCATAATTTCTTTTATATTAAAAAAAAAGATTTTTCATGAAATATACAGGATTCAGCTCAAATGATAAACGAATGACTAAGGAATAAATTTAGTTAAGTTTTATTTTTTTGTCATTTATAAATAAACGATTTGTAATATTTAAAAAAAAACTTCAAAATGTTAATAATACATAAATCTAGTATTTTCATTCTAGGTACCATTCCAAAACGAAATTTTCTCCTAAAACCGTTAATTTGAATATTCATCCTAAAAATAATAAATTCTGCTTCTCAGTAAAAGTACTATTAACAAGCCTTACATTAAAGTTAAGAGAAAACGGAACTTTTGAATAATGTAAATCTGGAACGCTTGATCTCGATATCCATCTTGAAGTCAGCTTAAAACTATTATGTTGTGAGGGATCAAGATTAAAGATACTTCAAACAAATACTCCGATTTTCGATTAAAATTTGCATTTTTTAGTTATCTAAATCTTTAAACAGATTGAAATAATTGTATTCAGGTGCTTGAATTCCACACTCCTGAAGAACTCAGAGATTTCGAAGCCTTTGTCTGGTTTGAAGAATCACGAATACAATCACAGTCCCAAGGTATTAAGGCTAGAGCAGCTAGTGTACTGTTCATGACTGCTAGAGGAGCTAGTGTACTATCCAGGACGGCTAGAGGAGCTAAGGTACTGTCCAGGACGGCTAGAGAAGCTAGTGTACTGTCCATGACTGCTAGATGAGCTAGTGTACTGTCCAGGACGGCTAGAGGAGCTAGTGTAGTGTCCAGGACGGCTAGAGGAGCTAGTGTACTGTCCAGGACGGCTAGAGGAGCTAGCGTACTGTCCAGGACGGTTAGAGGAGCTAGGGTACTGTCCAGGACGGCTAAAGGAGCCAGTGTACTGCCCAGGATGATTAGAGGAGCTAGTGTACTGTCCAGGACGGCTAGAGGAGCTAGTGTACTGTCCAGGACGGCTAGAGGAGCTAGAGTACTGTCCAGGACGGCTTTAGGAGCTAGTGTACTGTCCAGGACGGCTTGAGGAGCTAATGCACTGTCTAGGACGGTTAGAGAAGCTAGGATACTGTCCAGGACGGCTAGAGGAGCTAGTGTACTGTCCAGGATGACTAGAGGAGGAGCTAGTGTACTGTCCAGGACGACTAGAGGAGCTAATGCACTGTCTAGGACGGTTAGAAGAACTAGGATACTGTCCAGGACGGCTAGAGGAGCTAGTGTACTGTCCAGGATGACTAGAGGAGGAGCTAGAGTACTGTCCAGGACGGCTTGAGGAGCTAATACACTGTCTAGGACGGTTAGAAAAGCTAGGATACTGTCCAGGACGGCTTAGAGGAGCTAGTGTACTGTCCAGGACGGCTAGAGGAGCTAGTGTACTGTCCAGGACGGATAGAGGAGCTAGTGTATTGTTCAGGACGATTAGAAAAGCTAATGCACTGTCTAGGACGGTTAGAGGAGCTCGTGTACTATCCAGAACGGCTAAAAAACTTTTGTACTGTCCAGGACAACTAGTGGAGTTAGAGTAATGTCCAGGACGACTAGAGGAGTGTCCCTAAAGGCTAGGGGAGGTAAAAAAAACTTTTGTACTGTCCAGGACATCTAGAGGAGGTAGTGTAGTGTCCAGGACGGCTAGATCGGAGATAGGGTACTGTCCAGGACTACTAGAGGAGCTAGGGTACTGTCCAGGACTGCTAGAGGAGGTAGTGTACTGTCAAGGACGGCTAGAGGAGGTAGTGTACTGTCAAGGACGGCTAGATCGGAGATAGTGCACTGTCCAGAGCTGCTAAAGGAGCTAGAGTACTGTCTTGGACTCAGAGTACGGTGGCAAAACTTATAGGCAGAATAAAATGTCTTTAAAAAAAACTTTTCTTTTTCAGAGTTTACCGACTACTACAGACGGGATAAGGGGGAAGCATCTTACAGGTAAAAAGTACAGTTCAATAAATGCATATAGTACAGTTTTGAATAGGTAAATAGTACAGTAAAGTACCGGTAAAAAGTATAGTTTAGTACATGTAAATAGTACAATTTAGTATAGGTGAATAGTACAGTTTAGTACAGGAAAAAAATAAAGTTTAGTTGCACGTAACTAGTACATTTTAGTATAGGTAAATACTATAGTTCAGTACAGACAGGTAAATAGTACAGTTTTGTACATATATAAAATATATAATACAGTTTAGTACAAGTAAATAGTACAGTTCAGTACAGGTAAATACTGTTTGTGGATTCCTTGAATAATTTGGTGGATTTGCTGAGCACAGGATTTCTTGTTCCAAGGTGAAAAAGTTAAAAATCTGATAATTTAGAAACGTAAACCTGACAATGCTAAACCTAGGACATGAAGGGCTAAAACCAAGGTAAAGGGCTTCTTCGCTCTTAAATAAAAAACAATGCAGCAAAGGACTTTAACATTGTCTGCAGCTTGTTATATCTATATTTTAAAGTTTTTGCAAAATGTGAAGATCTTATTATTTATGTCTTTCATTTCATTAAGGTAGGTAAATTTAATATTTCCTGTTTATTAATATCAACACAGATAAAACACTAGATGTCGTCTTTTCTAGATTTAAGAATTTTTTGTTCACAATAACCCTGAGGCAGAAGCTCAAGGAGTTACGCGCCGCATGCTGCGTAGAATAGGCTCTCTCGCTGTCTTGTAATTCAACGCAGCATGCGCTTAACTCCTTTTGGCTTCTGCTTCATAGTTAAAGTGAACGAAAAACCTCTAAATCTTGAAAAGATGACATCTAGTGTTCTATCTGTGTTGTTATTTATCTATGATATTTTGGCTTCTGCCTCATAGTTAAAGTGAACGAAAAACCTCTAAATCTTGAAAAGATGACATCTAGTGTTCTATCTGTGCTTGTCTATGATATTTCCAAACATCTTATTTTGCACATAATTTTGTTATAGTTTTTCTCCGGGTGTTTTTGAGTATGTCTATTGATGTAATTTTTAATTTTTGTTATAGTTCAAACTTAAAAATTCATATTATCTTATGATGAAATTAAGTTTATTTATCAAAAAAATATCTTTTCGTACGCGCAATTAAGATTTTGTATACCTATCTATATAATCAGACTTGAAAATTTTTCTTTATTTTTATGATGTAGGCTTATGCAGACTTCAACCGGCTCGCCCTATTCCCAATACAAGCTTAGAATATACAAAAAATAGTAAGTTTTTGTTTGGTTTCAAAATGAATTAAACAATAAATTTCTGACTGTACATCAAGAGTTTAAAATAGATATTGAAGTTCTAACTTGTGCAAAAATATTCCAAATGTCAGAAAATCGATCTTCTTCCAGATAAACATCCAAAACTTTTACAGACATAAAAAGAAAATTTTTCCTATTAAACAGAAATTAAGTTTTGTTAACAGTTGGTAAGTTTAACAAGTTCTTAAAAACTTAGATTAATTGAACTTATTTTTCAGATGTGGTCTGGACTTGGCTTTCGCGACAACAAAATGAAAAAATTTAAACAATATGTCATCAATCATATATCTATATATTTGTATCAATTGATATTTATTTAGCAATAAAACATGAAAAAATAAGATTTATCTAACTAATACATGCTTTACTATCAAGGGGTGTAAACGCAAGTTTGTCCCAGGGGGTTCAGCCCCCCTCCCCCCGTTAGGATTGACACACCCTTAGAAGTTTGAGTTATCACTTCTGCATGGAAGAGAGGGGCATTGTACCCATTTTAATTCTTAAAAGGACTGTAAAGGAAAAATGAAAGGGGGTATAGGCAGAAGGCTAATTACTTTAGCTCTTGATCGCGACCCATGAAAGTTCTATCTGGTGTTCTTGTCTCGAGAAATTGTAACTTAGGTTTTCTCCAATTATTACTTTATTTTTAATAGATATAAATAGATAATATTAAGTTTCTCTGGGATATCTTCATTTTCAGATTTGTTGCATATTTGCTGAGTATGATTTGTTTAAACCTACTATTTCTATACAAAACTGTATAAATATGAATTTTCATACAAATTTGACACAGTTTTATATCAATTTCTTGAGACAGGAACGTCTGATATAATTTTCATGGGTTGCAATCAAGAGCTAAAGTGATTAGCTTTCAGCCTATACCCAATTTCATTTATCCGTTACAGTCCCTTTAAGCGATGTTAACCATAGATAAAGAATGTTAACACGTCGCTATTGTCTGTGGAAAAATCGTAAAACTTAAAATTTTGCGCATTTTTTTCAAATTCATAGTTTTTGGAAAATGGTTAAACTCAATTTTTTTTTGGACTGACCAAATACCTGCCCTGGTTTCAAACGAGTTGATAAAAAATGTGGGCCCAACCGGTTTAGCCGTTTTGACGTTTATTGAATACAAACTAAAAGACAAGCAAACTATATATATATAGTGTGATTAGGTTGGAATGGGTAATGATCAGTTAGAAACAGAAAATTTGTTGAAAAATATTTTAACAAACTATTTCTCAGTTTTTGATTAATCTATAACTAATAAGCTTTAAAAATTGTGTCTAATATGTAAAAAAATTACGAATAAGTTTTAAAATTCTTGATTTAACGAAAAAACGAAGACAGCAATCAATTACCAGTTTAATTTATTAGATTCATCAAGAACAACGAGCATCGAATCATGGATTTACAGTCAAATGCTTCTTTTAAAATATATATTTCAACAAATACAAAATTTTACAATGAATCTAATATAATCAAACTTAGGGAGATTTTCCTACCATTAATAACAATAATTTTTTTATCAGAGGGATTAAAAAAATTATTTCTATACAAAACGATATCAATTTATGCATAGCAAATTTACGGTGTAATCTGACAAAATGGATATCAGTAAATTTTTCAGTGAAATTCAAAACGTTAAATTTTCACCAGTATTTTCTTTGCTTTATAAATGTCTCAAAGGTTTGAATCCATTATTATTAGTTGGTTAGTAATGCTTTTCACTTCTGAATCTGAATGGATATGAATTATTAATTTGGATAAGGAAATACGGCTTTTGCGGAATTTCAAGTGACTCTCCGTTTGTAACGTGGAATGTCTGATTCACAACAACTCATTAAATGGCATCATCTTTTATTTTTTTGGCTAAAATTCAGACAGTTTTTTCTAGAAGAAATCCGCAAGTTCTTTTTACAGAAATCTAATTAAAAATATGAAGTATTCAAGGGAACTGTTATGAATCTGACAAGCCATTTTTAAATGAAGAAATCTAATTAAAAATATGAAGTATTCAAGGGAACTGTTATGAACCTGACAAGCCATTTTTAAATGAAGTGTTACTTAAAGTTACACTTAACACGTACAGTTCCTTCAAGTCCATATATTACAAATTTATAACTGGTTTTATTTCCTAATTTCTAACATTTATCAGATTTGAGAAATTCTTCGTATAACGATTGGCAAAAACATGGAAATTCTTGTACATTAGCGACATTACAATATGGACGATTTACATACAATGTCAGTACAGAGTACAGAGTGAAAACAGATTAGGACGGTGTTTACTGTACAGTTAAATATACAAAACAAATTTGTTTATTTTTGTTTTCTTTTGCTGTACTTAACCCAGGCACTCTCCCAGTCATCCTACAAAGCATCAGTATTCTCAAATAAATAGAATTTTTGAATTCATCTCTATTTCCAAAAAACTAAAATTTTCGCATCCGAAAAATCAAAAGTATCATTCAAGGAGTTTCAAGCCAACTCTATTTTTAAAATAAAGGGTTTTCTATTAAATTTAAGAAAATATATATTCAGAGCTGGGAACTTTAGAATGGGATANATAATAATATGTGAGAATACATTCCTTGAATTTATCTTTTCGTTCTTCATACTTCTCTTTAATATCTTCTTTTTTAGTTTGATAGATTTCATTCATCTCGTCAGCCTTGTCCTTAACCTGAAGAAAATTCCAAGATTTTATACTTTCCTGAATACTTGACAAGAACAAAACTCAAGTCAGTTAAGGATAACTGATAAGTTTTACCAAGTTTATTTTTTGAAAGGCATTCTCCATTTTCGGAAATTTTCCCTCTACAAAAGTTTGGTATTTTGTGCAAAAAAACATATAATGACGCATGAAACAACTTGCCTTTTGATGTGCGAGTTTTTCTTATCTTTTCACAGATCATTCAAAAATCCCCCACCTCCCACCCATCCCTCCACCCAGTAATGAACAAAAGGCAAGTTATTTCACCCTTTTGGAAACTTTGTACCCAAAACAAATTTCATGAAATAAACCCCTAAAAAATACCCAACAATTGGGGAAGAATACTTTCAAAAGGGGAATATGGGGAAAAAACAAATTTTCCAGATATTAATCTTTTCAAATGATATCACCTCATCAAATATTTAGTCATATCAGGATCGAGAAAAGGCTCTCTTTATATCCATTAAATATATAAATAACAGATGCTTGTACATCATGAATGTGAAATGCATAAATCCACGTAGGTTTAGAAATCTATAAATATCAAACAGAGATTAAGCGCAGAATAATTCCAAAATCATTCTAAAAATAATTTTCTAATTATTAAATTTTCCAAGTGTACAAACATGATATTTTCGTATTAATCTAAAATGAAAGAGAAAGGGGCGGTTTATTGAGTCGTAAGTGGGGGTGGGGGGTCTTCATTTTTTACCAATTCGTCAAAAATTCTTAAAATTATAAAACACTGAATATTTCTGCAAAATATTTATTATAAAAAACCATGCAGATTGGCCACCCATTAGTTTTACCTTAGATGCCATCTCCCTTGATGTGCTGCGGTATCCCATCTGGGTCAATTTACCTTAGTTGCCATCTCCCTTGATGTGCTGAGGTATCCCATCTGGGTCAATTTTGTGATTGTAAATGTTGTTCCCCCAACAGTTACTGTATATCTAAACATTATAGGGTTGAGATCACCTTTTAAATCATACAAGTAGGAAATATATTTCTGAGGTTTAAACCATGATCCTTTGGACTTGAAATTGATAATTAGGGTGTTCCATTTTTTACAGTTTTATATTTCTTTTCACGTTCATATAAGTAAGTCCTCAGCTACTATATCTTTAACATATTATGAGTTTTCACAACTATTGCTTGCTGTATCACATCTATGACTGTCACCAAAAAAATATGATGAATAAGTTTAAGTGCAAACTTTTTGACAGAAAGGAAAATGGGTGTGGGTTGAGTCTGTAAGGGAAAGCTCATGCCGCAAATACCATTTTGTGAAGTCATTTGTGGGTGGAGTTAAAACTAGTGTAGGTCACCTTACCACCATCTCTACACCCTACAGCTAAAGCTTGAAAATGTTACGAATACTTAGGGTGAATACTATATAATAACATTTTAACTTTTTTTTTATACTTAAAGATTTGTTAGTTTAAAACTTTTACATCAAGCTTAAATTGGCATCTGAATTTTTGTTTGTTTGAATATAGACTATGGGGACATACAAGAACTGGGGAAAAAAATGGGAAAAAAGAATGGATGAGGACACAGATCAGTTATCCTCCTCCTCCGAGCCCAAGATTTAAAATTCAAAATAAAATGAGAATTTCAACTTAATCTCAACTAAAATAAAAAAACATACCATTTATTATTAACTTACATGTCTTTTGTTAAGGATTTATTAAACAGTTTGTTTAATATAAAATTTCTAAATTGCCATGCAGAATAAAATTGATATTTATAATAGTATCATTGTTTTCTAAATTGCCATGCAGAATAAAATTGATATATATAGCTAGTATCATTGTTTTCTAAATTGCCATGCAGAATAAAATTGATATTTATAAAAGTATCATTGTTTTCTAAATTGCAATGCAGAATAAAATTGATATATATATATCTAGTATCATTGTTTTCTAAATTGTCATGCAGAATAAAATTGATATATATAGAGCTAGTATCATTGTTTTCTAAATTGCCATGCAGAATAAAATTTACATATATAGCTAGTATCATTGTTTTCTAAATTGCCATGCAGAATAAAGTTGATATTTATAGCTAGTATCATTGTTTTCTAAATTGCCATGCAGAATAAAATTGATATTTATAGCTAGTATCATTGTTTTCTAAATTGCCATGCAGAATAAAATTAATATATGTAGATTAACTTTTTGTAAGTTGCAAAGTATAATGTTTGAACAGAGAATGAATGCCACAAATTTATCAAGAAAATATATAATCCATTAACATATAAATACCTAATTGGTGTTGCTACTTTATAGCAAGCATATGCCAGGGCATAGTAACCTGCTTCAGAACCACGCAATCGATCTAGAATATATCAATGTAATTTTTGATATTGTTTTACAGAATTTTATTTGTATTGCTTATTTATTCATGATTATATTTTACAATCGTATTTGCTATATTTAGTTCATTTATATTACACATTAAAGGAAAGGAAGATGTGTAGCCCTTCTCTGGTTCCAGAATCCGACACTACCGATTTGCGAATTTTTTAATCCCCTGTCGGGGATTTTCAACCGCAACAGTAGTTAATATGTTAAGAACATATATGTTTAATGCAACATTTTTTTTTCTACACTGTGGGACACAGAGTTTGTGGAGTTCAATAAAGGCCCATTTCACTTTTTTCTTACCGGAAAATGATAATTTTTAATGAGGTTTTTCTGTAAAAGCGACTTCCCGGGGTTTTTTTAGATGAAACAAAAAAGGAAATCAACAGAATTTAACATTTTTTTCATGAAAAATGACGAAATCTTCCAGTTATAGCTCTCTTAAATGTCCAAACCGTGACTGAAACTCTTAAAATTTAACTTCATGTACATTGTACAACTCCATTAAGCTAATTTAAATTTCCACAAACAACTTAATAATGGAGGCCTTTAAACCAAAATTTAATAATTCAATTTCGAGGAATAGAAATAATCTTCTGCCATACAGAGTACACTCTACTGCAGTAGGGAACAGTGAAAATAGCACGGAACATGCTGGATTCATAAACGGTAAAACAGTTACATTTAAAACTTATTCTAATGAAACAATTCATAAAAAAAATTCTCTATACTTTATAAACCAAAAAATAAGGAAAAGAATGTCAGTCATACAGCCTAACCCATCTACTTCAAGATTTCATGCTGAATTCAGATTCGAAACCGTTTAAATTTTTCAAATAATAAAATTTTTTCAACTCTTTTTTACAGTGCTTAGGATCCATTTAATTTTGATGCGGATCCGGATCCTGGATCCGCACTGGAAAAAAATCGATCCGGATTTGGATCCGGATCAGGGTCATTTCTTTAAGATTTACTGAATTTTTCTTACAAAAAATAATTTTCAAATTTTTTGTTTTATTTTTTCGCATATTTTTATCCTAAAACTTGATGAACCGTTCAGAAATGAGGAAATATTATAATCTCTCTTTTTTTCAAAAGTTCAGATTTTGGTTTTAGGAGTAAAAAAGTTTTTTTTTTGCAGGTTTTGGTTTATATTTTATATTTATCAATATATTTTCAAAAGGTTTTTGAATAGAAGATATATTTCAAATTAATGCAAAAATAAGTTTTTCTTTACAAAACTAAGTCTTGTCATAAAAAAAATTTTTCAACAGAATTTGATTTTCACTGTCCCCTACTTTGTTTTATTTTAAGCTCTCCTACACACTTTTCAAGTTCTCCTACACACTTCAAATTGTATTAAAATCTTCTTAGTACAAAAACTTCGCTGTTGTATATTATAAAATTGCTCAAAAGAGGTTTCCAGTGTGCCACTATCTAGCGCTCATTTAGGTTGAAATAGAAAGACTTTTACAATTAATTTTTGTTAAATAAAAAAAACACGACTTGAATTGTCAGAATTAACTGTAAAAATAAAACTGACCAATTACAGATTCTGGCACTGAGCAGGTTTCAAGAATAGCAATGAGATCCACACCAGATTTAGCTAGTAAATAAAATCCTCCATACCTGAAACAACGGTTATACTGTTCAAGGACCAAATCTAATAAACTGTAAGAAGTATTTAAACTTAATGAACTAAGCTTAATCACAATTCTTGAACTTAAATCCGCGCACAAGAGAAGTGTCTCAACTTGGTTTACACAGAGCAACTAATTTTTGCTATTCCTTTAACTTAGGCTTAATTTAATCACTAGCTTAGACCAGTGGTGTGCAATACAGATGTGTCCTAACGGATGAGCTAAGAGCTTTTTGTCTCCTTTCCTTTCTATAGACTAATCCAACATTTTTTAAGATACATAAATTAGCCCAGCTCTTAAGGTTATCACATAAAATGAATATGATACCTTTTCATGCGCTTACTGTAATTGAAGATGAAACCTCGACAATTTTTTAGCATCAAACAAAAATTTTTCTGACTTAATGTGATAACAATTTAAGAAAAGTTTTAGAAATAGATAATAATGTTAAATGTTAATTTGCTTACCAAACGATTGAAGTGGCGACATGAACTGGAATCAGAACATACCAGTAATCCTTTGCCATTTTCTTAAATTTTGCAACTATTCCAAGTTTTTCTGGAATCTTTTTGTTCTCTGTCCCCGAGGATTGCAGGGAAGAGAGGAGTGAGAACTGTTTGTTTTGTTGTCGGAGAAGAGATGGATGAGAGAATGAACCTGAAACCCCAGAACCTTAGATTAGCAATCTTAATCCAGTGCGTTTGCACTTTTAGGGACTGTAAGCGTAATTTCAAGTTACCCTCCATTTTAAGTTGCGGATTATCTCCGAAAATGACCTGCGCATTTCTTTTTTATAAGAGGCAATGGAGAATTTTGAGAAACCAGAGCTGAAAACTTTAGAATGGTGGATATCGGGATTAATGCTTAATCCACTCTTTTTCTTAATCTCGAGATTAAATATTGCTTGTTCTCCTCTCATTTTTAATCTCCAGATTAATTATCCGATCAGGATTAAGGATATCCCATTCAAAAGTTTTCAGCTCAGGCATCTTAGTTAATTTTCATAAGTAAGACATTTTATTAAAAAAAACTATTTGAAAGACATAGAAGACATTTCAGAGAGGACCGTTCACAGATAAAACATTCTATAATCTTTATATTTAATTAAATTTAAATTGATACGATTGCGTATTTTCCTTGTATAAACTGAGAGACTGGCATCCAGCTGTGTAGGGAAAGAGGAGACATTTGGGAGTTCGCATAAACAGTTCTTCCGAGTCGTGAACATGATCGAAACATTTCTGAAAATTTTACAATAAAATTAAATAAATGCAATTTGCAGCGCTGTCTTCAAAAAGTGCATAAATATTTCATGTACTTGCATTTAAGAATTAAATATGATTTATTAACGAAATTTTTGAGACATTTTAAAATCTATATAAACATATTCCATTCTCCACATATCACATTTATTTACTATTTATTAAACTATCTAAACGGGTTTATATTTTCAAACAAATGAATCCCCTAAGCTTCGAAAATCATTCCGTCCTCCACTTCAAAAATAATAGGTATCCTTCAGCTAAAGGGTGACGTCATTTACATTCACAATCCCAATAAAACAATATTTTTCTCAACTAAAATGTTATTTTTTAAATATAGATAAGAACTACGTCGTAGAATTTAAAAAACAGGTTAACACTTTTCCAATAATAATATAACAGTAAACGCAGATTCAATTTTAGATTTCTTGATAAAATCATCAGTAAACATAATGATCACATATTTATCAAGAATGTATCACAATAAGTTCTAACGATATGAATATGATGTCACAACGTTGATGATATAATGATAATGACAATGATCATGATCAAGATTATAAAGGGTAGAAATGATCGCTGTGATAAAGTTGCTCGTGAAAAAATGTGTGACAATGTCATTTATGTGAAGGTTTTGATGACAGAGATCACAAGTAAATACATTTCAATGATCTCTGTAATAGAATGGATCATTTATGGGACAATGATCATGAAGATAAAAGATGTGATGATGCATTTACTTTATAGCGAAGATCAAGAAAAAATCCGAGTAATTTAGTTGATCATGTCAAGTATTTAGTGAATAAGATCCTGAATATGAAGATAGTAATGATCTATGTATTTAAGTTGATAAAAAGGAAAAAGTAGAAATAATCCCTATAAAAGATGATCTGATTATGTGAAGTATTTGATGACAATGATCATGAATATACAGGTAGCAATGATCCCTGAAATGAGAATGATCTTATCTCCATCTCCTCTTCTTTCTATGAGCCGGATAACAGTACTCGACATCCTAAATATAAAATAAATCAAGAAATAAATATATGCTATATTAGCTTGGGAACCCAGCTAAGCCTGAAATAAAAATTCCATCTAAAAAGTTAACCCAGTCAATTTAAAATCTTCAGAAAATTTCCGTAGTTTTACCAAGTTTCTGATCAAAATTTTAAAGAAATCGGTCAAGGAGTTCATAAGTTTCATGGGTTCATAATCGGTTATACAAAACAACAAACAGAGAATATTTTGTGTGGGACCTCGCATGACCCCAGGGAAGATTTATGGATGATCAAAATTTCAATAAAAAGCCTCTAACAAAATTCGATTTTCATTAAATTTTGAAAAACCAAGATTTTTTTTATAAAAACCGCGAACTATTTTTGTTTTTGTTTATGAATACAAAGAAAAAATGTTCACAATGCAAATAGGAGATGGGCACGAAGCGCCCTGAAAGCCTAGTAATTTATACTTTAGTATGTATAGATACAGAATATAGATATATACACATTGGCCACAATTTGTGTTAGGCTTTATATTATTTTTCACCGATACATTGTTTTGCTACCATAAGGTTTTATTCTTGAAAAAAAATTGTCTTTTTTTTTAATACTTCGCAATATTTTGATTCTGAACGATTCTTTTATTTGTTCGTTCCAGGAAATGTCCAGTGACTGTCCGGTGACTGTCCAGTGACTGTCCAGTGACTGTCCAGGAAATGTCCAGAAACTGTCCAGGAACTGTCCAGGAACTGTCCAGGAACTGTCCAGGAACTGTCAAGGAACTGTCCAGGAACTATCCTTGAAATTTCAAGCAAACTTTAGTCTCCGATTCATATTAATAAGCTTAAAGCCTTTTACTGAACAAGAATGTGGAAAATATTCATCATTTTCTCTTGAAAATTGATCATTTTCATGTACGGTATCTCTTTTTAAAATTTAAATAAAAAAATATGTTAAAATTCTCAAAGAATTGACGTCAACAGTTCCTTTATCCAATGATTGGCTAAGAGCCACACTTGTGCATAACATAAAAAATTCATATAATTTTTATTTCAGGAATTTTGTCCGTTCTAAAATTGACTAAACCCGAATCTAGCTGACGCTCTTAGGCTTATCTTTGGCGTTAAAACAAAAATATAAATATTAAATACTATGATTGATGAATATATTATTTTAATTCATTTCGGACTAAAGTGCTTCTTAATATGCCGTTACATGAATGATTCATTAAGTTTCAACCAATAAGCGATCAGTAAATCTTGGAGAAATAATCAGGACCTGGACTCCCTTTTTTCCAGGGCGTATCCGCATCAAAATTAAATGGATCCTAAGCACTGGATTAAAAGGTCACTACTTTCAATAAAAACCTTTAGTTCAAATAAAGTTTGTTTCCTTATTTTGTTAAACAATTTATTTTTCTTAATAGCTTAAGCTGCACTGAGAGGGAGGGAACCCACGAGCCTCCAAGATTTCCTATGTAGAGTGTAGACCGAGCCTCCACTTTGCAGACCAAGGCTCCGTTATGCAGACCGTGCCTCCGCTATGCAGACACAAGCCTCCCGGATTTGCTAGGCAGACAGAGCTACAGCTATGGAGTAGTGAGCATTGAGAATACGCAGTATATCAAAATGTGTCTGTGCAGTAATAAAGGAGAGGTTTCTCTAAGATGAGAAGCATTTATCAATTATCATAAATAGTGCCTAATATGACTAATAAAGCGGTATGTAAACATTTTTTACACGAAAAGGAAAATATTCAGAGAAAAACTTTGAATTGAATTTCATTTCATCTTTAATAATCTTTGATTTAAGCAATGACTTTTTTTGTAGTTCAAATAAAATCTAGAAAATTTGTATCATTTATTTAAATCATAACATTTAAAAAAAAATATTGTTTAAATCAATGAACTCCAGAACTATTTCCCCAAATAGTTTCCTTTCTGCGTAAGAAATGTTTAAAGTTCTAGTATACATCTTATAAACCACTTTATGAGTCCATATATGTTTATAATCATGACCAATAAAACATAACTCTATTCTTTAGTAAAATTCTTATGCCACTACGTAAAAAAAATTGTTAAAATTTTCATTACACATAAAAACCAAGATTTAAAAAAAGGCTGTGCTGTATGGTGGAGACTCGTTTACTGCATAGCGGAGGCTTGCATTGCATAGTGGAGGCTCGGTCTACCTAGCAAATCAGGGAGGCTTGTGTCTGCATAGCGGAGGCTCATGGGTTCCGGGGTTCCCTCCCTCGAACTGATGAGTAAGCTCATAATATTCCCAAAAACTACATTAAACTTTGTGTGTACATGCAACTACTGTACATACTTATATTGATAAAGAAAAAAGCATTGACTCACCCTAAAGTATTTGCTACATCCAAAACTTTTCTTTTAATTCCTTTCAATGTAGAGCTTTGACTATGTAGTCCACCTGTAACAACAGAATTAACGTAATTGGAGGTTAAAACTGAAAAAACTTAAAGATGTAAATATAAAAATTGAATTGAAACTCATCGTAGTTGTTTTTTAACAAAAATTATAATATGTTTTTAAATAATTAGTGCTACATCTGAAATTAAGGAAAAACACATCAAATTAACTTCTTTTCTCTTAATTCTTAATTAATTCCAAAGAAATTAGTGCAATGTGCACCCACCTTCGGTAAATTAATAAACAATCTATTTGAATAAACCTAAGATCTACGGGGTTTAATGTAAAATATTATAATTTATTTGACTTTTTTGCAAAAAAAGACATAGGGATTTGTGATTTGTATTTTCTGAATCACGTGTTGTCTCCTAGCTTTAAAAATCAAAACTCTCTACAATATTGAAACTTTCTGCCGTTGGTATAACGAAAACCCTCCTTTATAAAATATTCTAAAATGTGTACTCCTATAAAAAGATGGTTGACATACCGTATTCTAAAAAAACTGTAGTTTTCAACGAATGTAAAGCTAGGCTTAATTAACAAAAGGTTGACTAATTGGAAATTAAGTGAATAAGGGGCAAATATTGTTAACCTTACGTTGCGATTAAAGGGACTGTAAGCGTAATTAAGTGACCCTCCATGCAAAGATGACAATGCAAGATTCAAGTGGGTACCCTTTAAAGCTTAGTTTGATCAAGAACGAATTAAATAGATATTCATGTTTGCTTGAAAGAAATTCATAAAAAATGAAAACTTTTCGAGTAAAAACGACGTTCTCTTCCACATTTTTGATCAGATTAAGGTTTCAAGGATACCATTGTTAATCGGGCATTGATATCTCTGAGTTAGAGGGTCACTTAAAATTTTGCTTACAGTCCCTTTAAAATGCAACAAGTAGTTGAACTAGGAATTAATAGTTTAATTACTAATTCTAGGCCAAACTAGAGAAGAAGAATCTAATTAAACCACTTTAAATTTACAAGATACATGGTACATTTTTATGATACAAGTCAACGGCTCAATAAAAGTATTAAATCAAAAAATACGGAAAGCAATTTAGGAATTAAAATCATAGGTAGGAGTAGTTTAACAAGGCTCGGATTGTTGAACTACTGCTCCGCTGATTCAAGAGGCAGAACAACTAAGAATAGTTACTTCTGTACATATACTTGGTTCAATAAATCAGTATTCTCCTTCAAAGGCTTCCTTAAAGTTTTATATATATATATTTTTTAATTTTTAAGTAATAATAGGAACTATTTTTCACTCATGAAGAGAAAAAACCACCCTACGAAACTTGCAAAGTTTTAAAAATCCGACCCGATAGATTTAACCATTTTGACGTTCATTGAGAACAAAGAAAGAAACCAACATACAGCGACCAACGAAAACTGAAATACAGCAAGATACCCTGTCTAATCAAAAATACAAATATTGCCCCTGGCCTTATATCAGAGTTCCGATGAAGCGTGGAAGTGTTCCACGTTTTCCTCCAGCTTAAGTTTGTACTCTTGATTTCAACCTTTAGATTTCTAAGACCATCCCCCCTCCCCATTTACTACGTATTTTAATAGTTAGTACTTTACTTGTCAGTTTTATTTTCCTTACTTTCTGTCCTACTCTGTCCTACTTACCTTGAATTTTTGCCCCCTGTGCAATCTGTTCAAAGAATTTCTTCCCCCTGTGCTAACTGTTACCTAGAATTTCTGCCCCCTGTGCAAGAACATTGTCCAGATGTGAATTGACGCGAGTAAGACTGTCACCATGCGTCATAGCACTAATAACAATAACAATAACAATTAATAATAACAAAAACACTTAAAAAGCAAGAACAAAAATTACTAATAACAACAGAGACATCAATGCTAATGAAATTGATAGTAATAAAAGTGACCCAATCAAAAAATAATTATTATAAGAATAAAATTGATAATAAAGAATAAGAACACTAGTAATCATAATCAAAATTATATTCAAATTCTGTGATAAATCTATCACAAATTATCCTGTTTTGTTTATATTTATCAGTTATGTGATTTATGAATTACCATGACACTTCTTTCATTAAAATAAAGATGATAAAATAAACTATCTGTTCCCTATAAAAGTTAATCTACTCAACNTTAAATAACTTATTAAGTATATATGGATACTAGCTTTTCAACCCAGCGTTGCCCATGTTACTCATTGTTACTCCCGTCGTTCACCCGCGCTTGGGCTTAAATCACAATTTCCGCTATTTTTCCCAAAAAAGTTATCCGACTCAAAAAAAAAACCTAAGAAAATTCCCGTGGTTTCCCGAGTTCCACAATCAAAATTTGAGGCAAATCGGTCTAGGGGTTCATAAGTTATGATAGGACAAACAAGCACACAAACAATCAGAGATAACTACTTTATACATATAAAGATACACCCAATAGAACCTACTTGTTTATAAGGATTGATGTCTCTGAGTCTCTGCTCGCCGCGTTGGTTGTAAACTTGGTGTTCAATAAATCCTCACGTTCCATTTGCTCTCGTTGCCGCGAAGCATAACGGTTTATCTGGGACTAAACGCACATACAATTATTATTAGTGTTGACTATGTATTTTGTGTATTGTGTAGTGTGTAGCTTATAGTGCGTAGTGTGTAGCGTGTAGTGGCTAGCGCATAAAACGTAGTGTATAGAGTGTAGTGCATAGTGCATAGTATGTAGCGTGTAGTGTAATGTGTCAAGTGTACAGTGTAAAGGTTGAAGTTTAAATTGTAAAGTGTGTAGTGTGTAGCTTGTAGTGTGCAGCGTATAGTGCGTAGAGTGTATTGTGTACCGTGTTGTGTGCAGTTTGTAGTGTATAGTGTGTAGACAATGCCACGGACAGTTTCAATTTCATAAACAATTTTGAATTTAGTCATTTTCTTCAACCTTTTTCATGACAGGAGACTTGTTGATTTTTGCAACAAAAAAACAAGGAAATGGTCAAGATTCCTCTTAATCAATTTGCTGATATTGTTTTAATAAAACTTCCATGAACCTTTTCAGCCACCCTTTAATGTAAAGGGTCACTTAAAAAGAATTGACCTCTATTCAAAGCTGACCTGCATGGCCGCATTGATATGCTGTATATCATATTTAAGCTGGTCAACCCTGATCTTGGCGTTCTGTCGACGAGCTATTGGTTCCTTTCCGGCCAACATATCCAGCCGTTCACAGTTGGACCACATGTAATCCAACCTTGATAAAAAAACTTTAAAAGTTATGTTTTGAAAAGAAGTAACCCCTCCCCAGCGTTGCACGTGAAATTTTAATAACACTTCGAAAAAAATACAAATTTTGAAAAAGTACCCATGTGTTTCCTGAAATAGTGTCAGTCAATATAGTTCATCTGTTTGGCCACTTTTGGCCAACATATATTTATGATTGAAGAGCTTTATTATTGTGATATTTAATACATATTTAGGTTCTTTTTATTAATGAGGCCAAGCATTCTTTATGGAAATTCTATTAACTGAAGTGATGAATTTGTTATGTAATGAGTAATGATCAATGTTGTCTATTTGTGCATAATTTTGCATGTTTTTCTCTTTTCTTTTGGAAAACTGTATTTTCAAAATTTATTTAAACAAATTTTAACTACACCATTTATAAATGTATTTATATCTTTGTGTGTGGATAAATCTTTATGATAATAATAATAATATTATAAAAACCATGATTAAATAACAATACAGATAGGACACTAGATGTCGTCTTTTCAAGATTTAGAGGTTTTTGTTCACAATGACCCTGAGGCAGAGGCCCAAAAGAGTTACGCATATGCTGCATTAAATGACAAGACAGATAGAGAGCATACGCGTAACTCCTTTAGGCGCCTGAGGGTTATTGTGAACAAAAAACCCTAAATCTTGAAAAGACTAAAAAATAAAACAGTTTCTTTAAATAAAACTTAATTGATACCAGGTAAATGATAGTTATAACTTTGCATAAAAAGTGAAGGAGGTCACTTTTGAAGAGTCCGATTGAAAGAGACAACTTTGAGGAGTCCTCTTGAGAGAGGTCACTCACAAAGATTCCAATTGAAAGAGGCCACTCTCAAAGAGTCCCATCGAGAGAGGTCACTCTCAAAGAGTCCACTTGAGAGAGACCACTCTCAAAGAGTCCCATTGAAAGTGGTCACTCTCAAAGAGTCTACTTTAAAGAGGCCACTTTGAAGAGTCCCATTGAGAGAGGTCACTCTCAAAAAGTCCCATTGAAAGAGGTCACTCTCAAAGAGTCCCATTGAGAGAGGTCACTCTCAAAAAGTCCCATTGAAAGAGGTCACTCTCAAAGAGTTCACTAGAGAGAGGTCACTCTCAAATGGTCCCATTGAAAGAGGTCACTCTCAAAGAGTCCCTTTGAGAGAGGTCACATTCAAAGAGCAACCTTGAGAGAGGTCGCTTTGAAGATTCCCTTGAAAGGTCACTTAAATGAGTCAACAAGTTTCATTAAAATAAATACCTTCGACTAATCTCAGTCTGAAGTCGGTGGAATTCCTCCTCCCCGACTGCCTGCTCCAACCGAACAAAATATCCCTACAAAAAAGGTTTTAACAGTTAGGAATCAAGCGGAAGCAATGGAAACGAAGTTGCCCCTTTTAAATTTCAAAAATTGTTACAAAAGAGAATAAATTGAGGAAAAACGAGCCCACAAAAAAGATTGTTTTAACACATTATTTTTTATTCGTTTTTTTGCATTTATTTTCTCTCAGGGTCAAAATTTGGTTTATTGTAAGAACAGTAAATCTTTATAATTTTTGATTAGTCCTAAGTAAACATTTAAGATTTAAAATGATTAAGTAACTAATTCGTGAATAACTAATGACTCGTATTTTCGCAAACTCTCGTTGGAAGAGAGCAGATTTGTTCGATCTTTAATTATAATTCGGACTTTTAACTTATCTATTAGAGCTCTCAAAAGGGACCTTTAACTTATCTATTAGAGCTCTGTAAAGGGACCTTTAAGTAATCTATTCGAGCTCTGTAAAGGGACCTTTAAGTTATCTATTCGAGCTCTGTCAAGGGACCTTTAAGTAATCTTTTTAAGCTCTCTAAAGGGACCTTTAAGTTATCTATTTAAGCCCTCTAAAGGGACCTTTAAGTTATGTATTAGAGCTTTCTAAGGGATCTTTAAGTTATCTATTCGAGCTCTTTAAAGGGACCTTTAAGTTATCTATTAGAGCTCTTTAAAGGGACCTTTAAGTAATCTATTAGAGCTCTCTAAAGGGAGTTAGAATACTTAAAGTTACAGTAAGCGTAATTTCAAGTGACACTTTATGCAAAGATTGCAATGCTCGATTTACAACAGTACCATTAAAAGCTTTGTATGATCAAGGTTAAATTAGATTTCAACATTTAAAATGTTTAAAATGTTTTAAATGTTTAAAATGTTTAAAATAATTAAAATGTTAAAAATGTTATAAATTTTAAAATGTTTAAAACAGATTAGATTGTGGTTTCATAACAAAATTGACTATCGCATTTCTACTGCAGGAAGACATGCCGGAATCATAGAGAATTAAATACTTTTAAATCTAAAAAAACGACAATATCTTCCACATTTTTGATCAAATAAAGGTTTCAAGGGTACCTTTCTGAATCGGACTTTGTCATCGTTGCATGGAGGGTCACTTGAAATTACACTTACAGTCCCTTTATGTTCAGACTTTATTTTTACCTGAGTTTGTTCTAGGATACCGTTGGTTTCATGATAAAGGGATTCCATGTTTAAATCAATGTGAACTAAACCAAGAATAAATATATTTGAATTATTTTTCACCCTTGTAAGCAATTAAACATCTTAAAAGTTTTGAAGCTATTTTACAAACCTTTAATAAAATTTGTTTGTTTTAAATATTAATTTTTTTTTAGTATCATTGGTTAACCTTATTTAAAACTTAGATTCAGATTTTCTTCATTCTATTCTGAAACTGTAAATTCTGAATGTATTATGTAGAAATTAGTATTATATGGATACTACACTGTAGTGTACACTAGTGTACGTACAGGAAGTCACAAAAAATGTGAGAATTTAAAAACGTTTTAGAAGTTCTCTTTAAGTCTAATAATTGAGTATAAAAAAATCTTCATTGGCTCCAAGCATTTCATTTATTCATAGAAATCCAGCGACAATATGAATGCAAGCTACGAAGACCAAAGACGATTTTAAAGTCATCTTCATTTCTCAGCTTTTTAATTAGAAGTTCTCTTTAAGTCTAATAATTGAGTATAAAAAAATCTTCATTGGCTCCAAGCATTTCATTTATTCATAGAAATCCAGCGATTTTAAAGTCATCTTCATTTCTCAGTTTTTTAAGGACTCCCTGTATTCATTTCATGTGTGTAAACAGCGACTAGAGTAAATAAATATATAAATGAAGCGGAAACCAACTATTTTCGTATTCTAATAGATGCTACGCACTTTCCAAAGGCTTTTCCCCAAGCAGCAACTTCCCAAGGGTATTTTCCCAAGTGGCTACTTCCTAACTGTGCAATTTCCCAAACGGCAACTTCCCAAGTCTGTCCTAGCCACAACCTTGGGCCTCTTGTCTCTTCGAGCAGTAGTGCTCGGCCATCATTGCAGCCTGCGGCGCATTAGAAGGCCTGGCCCAAGCTTTGTCAAGTTGCCGATTGAGAAATTGCACATTTGGGAAGTTGCCACTTGGGAAGTTGCCACTTGGGAAAATGCCTTTGGGAAAATACCTATCACCTTCTAATATGAAGTGATATAAATTACTAAATTGAAGGACATTTAGATTCTCTGTAGTTCGTTCTCCATTTTCATTTACTCTTTCGTTCTAAACTGAAAAAAAGATTTATTAAAAAAAATAAACATTAAAAATAAAGATACTATTTAGATTTTCAATGGGGGAAGGGGGGGGGGTAATCACTTTAATTGCTTTTTAGAGGACTGTCGGCATTATTTCTAGTAACCTTCTATTTCACCGCTTTATCTGAGGAACGATGATGAAGAAATCGTAGTTTTTCTGCCATTATGAAGACATAATTACGATCATGTCTCTGTTGCATGCAAGTAACATTTATAGAAAAACCGCACTTTAAAATGATCAACTTTATAATAAACAGACTGGTAAATATTCATCATCTTTGTTAGATAAAGGTACCATTGTGAATTGGGGAAAGCAACACTTACAAAGGAGGTTCATTTAAAATTTGTTTAAAGAAGACATTTTGCAAATATTTCAACTCAGAATTGCTTCTAGAAAAATTAGGCTAAAACTGAACAGTACCTTTTAGCCAAGGTTATAATGCAAGGAAAGTTATTTCAGAGGTGTTAGCATCTTTTGTGCTTCAGTGTACTCTCTCTGGGCGGTAATATGTAAACACAAAACGGATGTCATAGCCTGATATGGAATCCATTTTTACATAAAAAATCAATGAAATATTCTGGTCACAGGAAACTTTTATGTAAATTATCAATATTTTCAAAATTCAATTCTTTATCCTCCTCGGATACTAAACGAACACTGATGCATCTATTCTTGTTTACAAATTTGGCCCAGAGAGAACTAGTTTTAACATGTACGCAGAGTATACGCAACTGCAATTAACTTTCCTTGCATTATAACCTTGCTTTTAGCCAATTAATAAACTTCGAGGTGGGTTCAAAATTTCATAAAATCGTTAGAGTTTCAGTTTTATTTCAGATTATACAATTTCTCCANTATATATTTTTTTGAGGGGGGCTTTGGCACCCGTTCGGGCCTGACACCCCCCTATAAGCCATAGATTTTACTGACCCAGCGAAGGGGCTTTCAGGGTAAAGCTCCTCCCCTCATCTCCTGTGTACACCTCTGAATCCAATTCTTTAAAATATTACATGTCAGTGGCAGCGGAGAGAATTAATCCTTTTTTCATCTGTTGCTGGCTCTCTTCAACATTTTCCTTCTTCCCTTCATTTACCAAAGAGTCGATATTCTTCTTATCAACTGTCGAATTTATCTAAATATTGTTAAGTGTTTTTAGTTCAATGTGAGTATACAGGTACTAGGCTTTTAAAACAAAGAAGAAAAAAATTGCCGGATTAAAAAAAAAAATTCGCGGATTTTCAAGAATTTAAATTTTTTTTACAAAATTAAAAACTTTTAAAACACATTTTTAAAAAAATTTTTTTATCATTCATAAACCTTCCCTGTGGTCACGTGATGTCCCACAAAAAATTTGGGCCCGATCGGTTCAGTCGTTTTGACGTTTATTGGATACAAACAAACAGACAGACAGACAGATGTGAAACTCTTAAACGTATCTGGATTGCTTGGATCTAGTTTTATCAGATCAATAAGAGAGAAGGGTTGAATTTTTCTGGAAAGGGAAGAAGACTTTTAGAACACATAATTACAAGTGACCCTCATTGCAAAGATAGCGATGCGATCTCCAATGGTACCCTGTACGTTTTTGACTTTTAATCAAGAACATGTGTAATGCTTCTGTTTATACTCTCAAATAACAAGCGTTTTTGTAGATTAATAAGAAAAAGTCCGAAATCCTTGACCAGTCAAAAGCTTAAAGGGTACTATTGTGAATCGCACATGTCACTCTACTAATGGAAGGTTGCTTGAAATTACGCCTACGCCCTACAGTTCCTTTAAACCAGTTCCAAAGCAGTTACATACGTCAGAGTAAAATGTAAGCAAACTAAACCCTCAAATTACATCTTGTCTCGTAGATTTAGTTTTTGTTATTTTAAACGTGTAATAATTAACAATTAACTTCTTTTCTCTCAAAGAAGAAATCTCAATAGTTAGCTCAATTAAGTTTCGACAAAAAACTGTAAAAAATAAGTTAAGAGAAAATTCTCTTTAAAACAAAATACTAAACCTTGATGAACTTTAAGTAGCAGGATCAGAATTCATTCTTTTAACGCGAGGGATCAAGATCCATATTCAAGACAGATAAATATCAAAACTACTTTACCTTTTTCTGTGATGAAGATCCTGATTGCGCAATCAATTGTTTGTGTTTATGTTGATCCTCCTGAGGTTGCTGTTGCTGTTGGCCTTCTTGCTGTGGCTGTTGAGCCTCCTCAAGAGGTTGAACAAGGTATATTTTATTTTCGGGTTCTTCTGCTGACTCCAGGAGCTGAGGACTTAACTGGAAATAAGAGTATTTTAAAAGTTACTAAAATTAAAATTCCCTGAAAATATGGAACAATCCTTGCTTCTAAAGATTAAAACTTTCATAATCTAAATCTTTTCATAACGCACTCAAATCCTTGTATTCAAATTTTCACCATTTTGACATTTAGGATAATTAGTTCAGTCGATGAAACACAACGCTTTACCATCAAAAGTTTCGCATTGAGAAAGTACTTTTTAAAAGTGCAGTAAATGTGATTTCCACATTTAACATCTCCAGCATTTTTATTTTATTTCAGCTCTTTAACCCTATTACGGCTGGGAGGGGGGGGGATGTTTTCCACCCCCCTGTGTTTTTTAAATAACCTAAAAACGGCTTACATTAGAACGCTTAAACTTCTTCACTTTTTCAACATAGTTGTGAACAATTGTTGCTAATACTTTTTTTGGATGAATGGGAAAGGGTGGAGGAAAGTCAAACGGCGGGCCGGTGATTAAAAAAATCAGAAATGCTAATTTTTTTTTTTATTAATTAAGCTACAGGGCTAAAATTTAAATATTTAAAAATCCCTTGAAAAATTGAAGTAATAATATGTGTCACATGTTAATATTTGTCAAAATTAAAACAATTATTTTCAAACATTTTTCTACGTACTTTTTGAACTTTTTAAAAAATCCCCCTTGCACCCTAACGATTAAAGTTAGGTCTAATTTTTTTTAATGAGCAGGGCTTGAAAAGTTGGATTAAGGACATGTGTTACACTCCCATATCTCCTAACTCAACTCTAAGGGCAAATCATAGGAGGGGGGGGGGGGGACACCCAGCCTTTTTTAGGTAAAAATAGCCCAGCCAGGATTAAAATTTTTGTACAGTTTTCATTTTATTCATATTTATCTAATCTTTTTATTCAACATAGACATTATCAATATTGTGCGTTTGCAATAGATTATTTTACAGAGAGGGGAGAGGAGGGGGTAGGAGGGGGGGGCTTTATTACCTTTGGTTTTTGTTCAAATATTCTTCTTAATGATCTCTTGTGAATATCTTCTTCGATATGAATTACTGTTCTGAAAACAGAAGCAAGTATACTTCTTCAAGGTAGCCTCGCGATTTTAAAGTTATCTTCTAGTCTATATTTAAAAAAAAGTTTAAAACGAAAACTAAAAATAAAACATTTTTTGTTCCTACCAAAAATCAGGGGTTTAAATTCTTACTTTGAAGGGAGTAAGCTATGTAAGGTAGTTGAACTGAGTATGCAGTATTGTGGAAAGCTTCTTTTGGATTCATTTGAGACATATAAAACTTTTTAAAGATCCGTAAATCCTGAGTTTAAGCGCAAATTCGACGTTTAAAACTACTACTTGAGGATGGATACGTTTTCAGAATCAGTTTTTTAAAAAATAATTAAATAACGACAACGAAAATTAAAATAAAAATTATACAGTAATCTAATTAGATGGTGAGGAACATATTTCTCAAAAGAAATTTGTCAATAAAGAAATGCTAAAATCGATTATTTCGTTTTGATTATTAAATTGAATTTCTTATTTTCTTTGAATTTATTCGCAGATTTCTTCAAACTCCTCAAATGTCGTCTTTTCAATAATAATTCTAGAAAATCTAGAAAACCCAGCATTCTTAATAGTATAAAATCCCCCCCCCCGGCTACCTTGCCAGCTCTCGTATTTGTGTAGACTGTTTCTCAACTCTGAATTCCAATTCAAAGATTTTATTTTTTATTCTGTCCCGTTCCTGCTGCAGAGCCTCCTCTTTTTTCATCTCCTTCTCAGAACTCCTAGAATAAGGATTAAGGAGTCATAAAGGAACTCCGACTCAAACTCTTAAAGAATCAAGAATTCTTTTGTCGAAAATATCCACTCCTTGCCTAACCTTCCTTATCCCATTTGTCATTTTTAATGCGAAATTATGACAATGGTTAAAAAAAAATTCTATTTAAAAAAGAACAAATTGTAAAAAAATCTTGAATATAAGAATGACGGATACTATGAATTAATTACCTTGAATATTCGTAAATAAAGATGGTGGATGCTACGGATATAATTACCTTGAATATTCGTAAATAGAGATGGTGGATGCTACGGATATAATTACCTTGAATATTCGTAAATAGAGATGGTGGATGCTACGGATATAATTATCTTGAATATAATAATGACGGATGAATATTACATGAATGGCGGATGCTATGGATATAATTACCTTGAATATTCGTATATGCTACGGATATAATTACCTTGAATATTCGTAAATAGAGATGGTGGATGCTACGGATATAATTATCTTGAATATAATAATGACGGATGAATATTACATGAATGGCGGATGCTATGGATATAATTACCTTGAATATTCGTATACAAGAATGGCGGATGCTATTGATATAATTACCTTGAATATTCCTTTACATGAATGGCGGATGCTATGGATATAATTACCTTGAATATTCGTATATAAGAATGGTGGATGCTATGGATATAATTACCTTGAATATTCGTATAAAAGAATGGTGGATGCTATGGATATAATTACCTTGAATATTCGTATAAAAGAATGGCAGATGCTATGGATATAATTACCTTGAATATTCGTATAAAAGAATGGCAGATGCTACGGATATAATTATCTTGAATATAATAATGACGGATGAATATTACAAGAATGGCAGATGCTATGGATATAATTACCTTGAATATTCGTATATAAGAATGGCGGATGCTATGGATATACTTACCTTGGATATTCGTATAAAAGAATGGCGGATGCTATGGATATAATTACCTTGAATATTCCTTTACAAGAATGGCAGATGCTATGGATATAATTGCTTTGAATATTCGTATACAAGAATGGCGGATGCTATGGATATAATTACCTTGAATATTCGTATATAAGAATGGTGGATACTATGGATATAATTACCTTGAATATTCGTATACAAGAATGGCGGATGCTATGGATATAATTGCTTTGAATATTCGTATACACGAATGGCGGATGCTATGGATATAATTACCTTGAATATTCGTATATAAGAATGGCGGATGCTATGGATAAGATGATGAATTCAGACAATATTTCTGAGCCCTAGAACAACGAGCAATGATTCAGGAGGTCTTCAAAGATAAGAATAAGAAAATAATGTGTTTTAATCCCTTCAGATATCACTTCTCTACATCTTATGCTCTTCTTTATCTGATGGATTTGACCTCTTTTGGATATCTCTACAGATAAACAGGAAGATCTATTCAATGAAGTTTACTTAATTTGGATATTTTTCACGGATCAACAGTTTTCGCATATTTAATTAAAAAAGCATGGATAACAACATTACAAAAATTATTATCATATAAATGATGAGTCTGGTGATAGATTGATCATTTTTAAGGGTTTGTCATATTGATTTCAAATTAAAGCCCATTTGAAAAAGTAGCATGCCCGCTCTGAAATGGTACTTTCTAAATCATAGCCTGAGATTGATATCCTTGTTTTATATCTCATATTTGTTAATTTCAAATAGCAGTCCCGGTGAGTAATTTAAAATTACGTCCCTCAAAGTAAGGATTCAAATGATAGAAATTGCTCGCGTTCCTGTTCGATAGCTTTGGTTTCGTTCAGCTTTGGGACATTTGTCACCTTTCCGCCAACATTCAAGGTTTTCATCTTCAGCTTGATCTCATACCAGTGGAAAGCCTGGGCTATTGGGATACATACATACTCTCTAGTAGATACAAATATAAACACAATGGGGTATTTATCTTAGCTTTTAGTTTATGCAGTTCATAATCTTTTTTTATTTGAAAAAATGTCAAAAATAATAGGAAAATTTTCCTGTTTCCTCATACAATGTCAAAAAAACTTGAGGAAATATAATTTTTTTTTCATTCTGACATGCCATCAACTTTTCCTGGGCTCATTTGACAAAAATTGTTTTGTCGTTTATTTGACAGAAACAAAAAAACTAACAGACGAACAAAAAAAGCAAACAAATTTATACATAACAAAATAAAATAAAATCATAATATTAGCATAAAATATTTACAATCTCTATCAAATATATTCATTACTAATAGATAATTGCGTTGTTGTGTTCAATTATTTATATATAATAATTTCAGATATTTGTTTCCTAAAAATTCTGTAATTTCTGGCTTCCTTCGCAATACTCTTAGCTATAGGTTTAGCAATCTAAAATCAAATAATTTAGAAAAAAATATATACAAATCGATTTTGTTGAGCCGATCCATCATAATTTTGGAAAATGGAACTAGTTATATTAAATGCAATTTAAACAATAAATATGTAACTTTTCTTTTCCTTTCCCCTTTTATAAGACTCGGGGGGGGGGGGGGGTATTCCCACAACCTCTTCTTTTGGAGGTTTTTAAATATTGTCTCCTGAAAAACTTAATTTGGTATGTTTGGTTATATTTCGTAAATATATAACTTCTTACTTCCTATTGTTTGCCTGGTCAGTATAGCTTAGTATTAGAAATATAAAAATCTTGAATTCATTAAATTAATTGGAGATAAATCCTTACTAGCAGGAGGACGTGGAACACCCCAGGGCAGGGATAATACATAATTATTAAAAAATATATTTTTCATTTTTTGGAAATTGTGAGACCGTGGGTGAGAGGGCTTTTCCATAATGACTCCGTTAAAGGGACTGATGGTGGATTTAAGAAAGTTTTCGTTACAAAACAGGAATGTCCAATTCACAAAAAGGTATCATAAATTGCGTTATCTGATCAAAGATGAATGAGATATCCATGTTATTTCTCAGTGAAAATTGATTATTTTTAATTGAAGTTGCCTAATGAAAGAGACTTGCGGATTTATGCTGCAGAAACAATGACTCTGATTCGGGCATGCCAATTAAGGGTAAAAGATTTTTTCACAAATTTGATAGGAATCAATTTCAAGAAGTGTATAATATTGTATTGTTTTATTCTTAGAAACATTTACACAAGGCATTATTGACCCGCATAAAAATTAAGAGCCACGTGAAATTTTAAAAACAGTCTCTTTTATAAAACCTGTTTAATAAGAAGGAAACCAAGTTTAGCAACTGGAAAGGCCGCAGCCACCATTTTCTCTGAAAAGTAAATTAGAAAATATAACTTTATCACATAAAAAATAATTTCTGAATTCATTTTGAATTGATTTTATAAAATTCGGAATAAAATTCCTTAAACATTTTCATTCGTGTTTTTTTCTAATCATAGAAATATAAGATGTTTTGACGAAATAAATTTTAGCTAATTTTTCAAAATCTTAAAACTCAAAAAAGAATAATTTTAATCACGCGTTTACAGAAATCTGTCCGGAAGGGAAGGGGGAGAAATGCTAAACCATTCTTTATTAGGTAACCAAAGTCTTCACTTTTACTAGGGGGTATAGCCCCTGATAATTTACATCAAAAAATGCATAACTAACTAATAGGCGCGAATATCACATACTCTTCTGGTGGGTGAGGGGGGGGGGTCATGTACACCCCACCCCCTATAGCTGTGCCACTGACTACACTGCACAGAGTGCATGACTACATGATAACCACTAGGGACTAGAGAGCTGCTATAACTTGAACCTCCACAAGAAATTGAGGTTTGGCCAGGGCTGACTCGACGCAGTATCGAACACCCTAAAATACATTTAAAATGATAAAACAATTTTCAGGTATTTTCATTTAGAAAATAAGATTTGGGAGAAAATCTTAAAATTGGACAGCATACCTGATTTCAAAGGTCTGGAGGAGGGGGGAGAGGGGGGGGAATAATATTTCGATAAAAGGTGCATACCTGATTAAAGGCGCGTTCCCCTCACTTCAACAAACAAATCTACCTTGTTTTGAGGATCAACCCACTGGTTCCAAACTTTATTCATCTCCGCCATATCATCATTGATATTCTTCAACCAAATACGGGCCTCAAGAATCCTGAATGGAGCAAAATGTCAGAAAAAGTAAAAAAAAAGTAAAAGGTATTTCATTTTCTGGATTTCTCAACTTTGACCTATTTCAGAATCTTTTTCAAGCTGATCTTATAAATTCAAATATTCATACTAAAATACAATGAACAAAAATAATAACAAAAAATGGTTTACAATTTCGAGCGTATGATAAAAATACCTGGATTTCCTTAAACCGGCCAATGTTAACAATACCTGGATTTCCTTGAACCGGCCAATGTTAACAATACCTGGATTTACTTGAACCGGCCAATGTTAACAATACCTGGATTTCCTTGAACCGGCCAATGTTAACAAAAACTGGATTTACTTGAACCGGCCAATGTTAACAATACCTGGATTTACTTGAACCGGCCAATGTTAACAATACCTGGATTTACTTGAACCGGCCAATGTTAACAATACCTGGATTTGCTTGAACCGGCCAATGTTAACAATCGATCTATCTTCTCCAAACATTCACTTGTCTGTTGGCTTACATCACTGCTATCTATCTTGCTCACGTCTCCAACCTATAGAAGGGGAGAGACTTGAACAATTTTATATGCCAATGTTAACAATACCTGGATTTACTTGAACCGGCCAATGGTAACAATACCTGGATTTACTTGAACCGGCCAATGTTAACAATACCTGGATTTACTTGAACCGGCCAATGTTAACAATTGATCTATCTTTTCCAAACATTCACTTGTCTGTTGGCTTACATCACTGCTATCTATCTTGCTCACGTCTCCAACCTATAGAAGGGGAGAGACTTGAACAATTTTATAATTTACAAAGCTTACAAGTAAAAACTTCGTCATATTTTTATTTTACAAGACTATTGGAGGTCTACATTATATTTCTTTCCTTAACTCAGTTTTTGGGAGAAATTCTTTTCGTTTTCCAATTGTTTGATTTAAAATTTAAGTTTTAAAATTTTTTCAATCAACAAAAAAAATCCATAACAATAGATAAAATTTTATATTGTTTTACTGTAAGCATGGAGAGAGAGATGTTAGGCACTTTCCCAAAGGCCTTTTCCCAAGCGGCAACTTCCCAAGGGTATTTTCCCAAGTGGCAACTTCCCCATGAAGGAAATGGGGCAATTTCCCAAATGTACAATTTCCTTAAATAATTTACTACATTTTTTAAAAACAAGTAATGGATGCAGCGCTCGGCCTTCTAGCCCTTCTTAGACGCAACGCTCGGCGCCCTAGCCAATCCTAGCCGCAACGCTCGGACCCATTTTAGGCTGCGGCGCCTCAGACGCCTAATTTAACCTTAAATAATGCACTATATTTTCTTAAATAATGTAATATTTTTTCTTTAACACAATTTATATCTGCAGCACTCGGCCCCCCTAGCATCAGAAGGCTTAAACTAACCTTGAATTATAATAAGGATCGTTTAATACATTTTTACCCTTTGAAGAAAGGATGTAGGCCGCCAACCTAGCCTTAACTAACTGAGAGAAACTGAAAGAATTTTTTAAAGTTGCGTATTTTCTATAAAAAAGTTGGGAAATTTTTTTTAAATGTAGAACTTAAATGTTCATTTAACACTTCCTGTACGATCTGGAGATCTTTATATGACTATTGTTCAGGTTGATTCACGAAGCATGAGACTCTGCAAGTGTTCCTCCAGAAGCATTCAAAGATCTAATACTCTATCTACAAATATTTATTCTACATTTATGAGTTTTATCCTGAAAACTATATTTATTGGACTTTTTAACCTGAGAACAAGAATTTTATATTACATGCCTATATATGTATTCTCAAAGTTTACTTTTAAGAATAAGAACTTATATTTAAACAAACATTTAATGGCCCTTATGTTTCAGAACATGATGGGATAGATTGTATTTTATTAAAGATTGTCCTGTTAGCTCCAGGTTGTGCATTCAAGGTTTATTAAACATCTAAATAATTGTTTTATGATTTTCAATGAACATTAAAGCTCTATTCAAAGCTGAGAAATCAATCGATGTTTATAAAAGTGAATTCAGTTAATAATCTTGTGCTACCACCTGTTCTACCTGAACTCTGAACTCTAAATATAAACAGGTGATCAATTGAGAAACTCCAGTTAAGCTGACTTGGAATTTCATTTAACTTTTGGTTTATCTTTAGATAAGCCTGGTTCCTCTGATCTGAGTTGCTGCTCAGATCCTCACCATCACAAACCTGCAGTAGCTGCCATCTCTCCTCTGCTGCACCATCTCTCCGCCGTTGCTGCGATCTCTCCACCATAGCTGCCATCTCTCCCCTGTAGCTGCCATCTCTGCGCTGTAGCTGCCATCTCTCCGCCGTAGCTGCCATCTCTCCGCCATGGCTGCGATCTCTCTTTGGATGAAGTAGAACTACACTTCTCACCAAACCCCACAGCTTGAAGATAAAGCTGAATTATAAAAGGTGATGAGCAACAGATTGAGACTAGCTACTCAAAGGATTTAATAAACTAATTTGATCCTGTTTAGATATCTCCCCTAACAACCCTGAGTGCTTGATCAAGTCCTGTAACCTTTAAGCTGGTCTCACCTGTACCTTCTATTCCCCAGCCTCTGTCGGGATAACAATAGGTACATATTAGTTTCTTGTGATGAGTGTGAACTATTCTTTCGAGTTATGAACAATTGAAAGTTAAATACTAAATCTTTCAAATGAACTCACCATGATATTTTTAGTTGTGTACGAGATATGTTGGCTAAGATCTTTTGTCGGAATGAGTATAAGCACTGAGACTAAAAGTTGACTATTTTTGAGTTTTGACTTAGAAATTGAGCGCCTATCAATGCCAGGACAGTTTTGAATGTCGTCTTCGACGAAAATACTTGAAATAAGGTTCTTAGGTCAAAAAATGTCTTTTAAAGCTCCAATTCAGTCTGTCATCTATCCTTCTGACATCTCTCTATCCTTGTTGTATAAACGAGGTGCGCTGGTGAAAGATGTATGCCCATCTTAATGTTAATAGTATGAATACCTGTGGATCTAAGGTATTGGTATTCTTGGTTCTATCCTAGACCTTGAAAATGGTACACTTCCTTCATGGGGAAAATTCAGTTTTCCCTTCATGGGGAAGTTGCCACTTGGGAAATTGTCATTTGGGAAGTTGCCGCTTGAGAAATTGCACATTTGGGAAGTTTCCCTTGGGAAAATGCCTTTGGGAAAGTACCTAACACCCTTGTAAATATGCATATACTCGAAAATAGCAGTAGGGAAGATGATAAGTTGCCTCATGTATAATGTATTGAGATATTTGTCCATTGAAATAGGATTCGCCAGGCTAAAGCCGAAATAGAGTTAGTCGTTACGAAAAACCGAAAGTCATATGAGGCGGAAGAAAGGTGGAGAGTCTGTCGCGGGAGCTCCGGCAATATTTAAATCATTATTATCATTTATACGCTGTGAATACATTTTTTCCTCTACTCTGTAGACTTATTCACGTCAATTTCAGGCTTTACATTATCTTTACATTATATTTACTTTCGGCCACTTTTAAATATGGTAACATTACTACTTCTTAACTTTTCTAATTCAAAACATTTTCCTAAGAAAAGCTATATCCGATTGTTGAAAAAAACATTTTTAATTTATAAATAAAATACACCCGTTCAGACTAAAACGTTTTATTTCATATTTTTATTCATATATATTCTAAATTAAGAATTTTTACCTGTCCAGCAATATAAACTGTTCCATTATGAATTGTAACACCGGAAAACCTTGGGTCAGATGTCTCCAACCGTCTGCAAAAGTTAAAGAATAAAAAAAAACCACTCAAAATGTAAAAGTTTTCGCAACAACTTTACCATAAGAGCTTTAGATTGATTTCCTCGAAAACATTTTTACAGTTTTAGAGGGGTTTGAAACTCATTTGAAAATATTAATGAAGTACAATTTGATTAATTAAAAATTTTGTCGTAGCTTAATCCCCCCCACACAAATAAGGTATGTTCGAGTGGATTGCCAACATTTATTGAAAGGTTTTGGTGCTGAATTTGGGAGAACCAAAAAAGTCTCAAAAAGAATGAAAAACCTTGCCTTTTAATGCCTAACTTTTCATTCTTTCCCCCCCCCCCCC
>NW_019396825.1:0-46067 GCF_000591075.1 Eurytemora carolleeae | reverse complement strand
AGGGGACCGAGCGCCGCGGCTAGGACAGGCTAGGGGGCCGGGCGCTGCGGCCCCAAGTGTTACTGATCAGCTGACTTCAGTGCAAAAGTACGTTAATTCAATCGGACATTAGTGCAAACGATATAGCATCAGATTTAGTTGACCATTTGTATAATTTAAAAGACTCTTGGACTTTTTTTTCCTGATCTTTAAGGTTTCATCGATCCATACTGTTTGTTGAAATTATATTCAAATGTTGAAACTTAGAGGCCAATGGCGATATCATGTTGATCATAATGTTACAATCGTATAAACAGTTTTCAATTTAATCTCATTCATGTGACGAATGTTTAAAATTATGATTTAATTTGAATGATTATTTTACATCAGGACTCAGGAGATAGGAAAGCGCAGATTGCTGCGTCAAATTCTCTGGAGGGCCTTATATTAAACAGGATAAAAATTATTACTGAAAAATATTATTTCTCAACATGTATGCCAATTTACAAAGTTTTAAAATTAAAAGTATTTTAAATCATCTTTTAACACTACAATGTATTTGTATTTGACAGAATTTATAACCTTGAGAGGAAAATCATGTCAATTTTAAAGTAAGTTCTCCGTTAAAATATAAAGCCGTGGAGTTGATGGTTGGAAGTTGGAAGGTTCCATGCAACAACATTTCGTCAGCTGCTGCAGTTCTCACCGGAAACTTTGATTGACATAGATGAAATAAATGTGACTAAGAGTTAAATGATGAAATAATTAATTATAAGGAGTTGTGCATCTTACCCTGCATTCAAATAAACACACGGTCGATTCACAATGGTCCCCCTGGTTATTTTTTCAGTTTTATTCTTACACAGCTAATAAGGGTTTAAAGATAGCGGCGTAACTGTGCGAAGAAAGGATTAAAATTCGTTCTCTAGGAAAGTTCTGAACTTTTCATTTTCACTTAGTTATTGGGTCCGTCCTAGTATACGATTACATGTCTTTCGCATCAGAGCTGTTGATATTACTGATCTCATAATAATTTATATTCTAGATCAAGTAGAGAGTATATCGCGAAAAACCATTTGTTAACTTTGTTAAAACGTTTTATATAAATCCTTTTATAGGAGACTTGAAAGAAACTGGTTCTCTAGTGTACGGACCTGGGTCTAAAAATGACAGTTCAGGGAGAAACCAATAAATATATTTGTTGTTCTTTAATATTGATTTTTATAAAAATTATATCTCTAGAACTGAAGAGGGTCAACCCAGGCTGAAATATATTTTCGAAAATTGTTAAACAAGCATATTTTTTACTCTGTGAGGTTTGGAGCATCATTAAAATCGAATTTTAAATATATTATTTGTTTTTACTTAATGATCTAAATTAAGAATTAGATGAATAATTTAAGAACAACATTCATTAAACCATGTTGACAACCTGATGGCAAGATTTAAAGCACATATTTTAAAGTGCAGTGAGAACCAGAAAACTGTGGAATAGGAAGACGAAATTAAAACTATAACTGAGGGAGTTTGATATTGAAAAAAAGTATTTAGTTTTATTTGTAACTTGTTAAATCATTTTTAAGTGAAATGGTTCTGTTAACACTGCACAATTGCTGTGGATTATGTTCATTGGCCTATTTAAAATCATAATTTGAGTCCAAAAGTTGCATTTCTATTCTAAAGTTTTATGAAAAATTTATTAAAATTAAACATTTCTAAGAAATGTTAGTATAAAAACTTTTAAGTCCATTTTGGCGTGGGGGGCGTTGACTGGGGTCTTTATTATATAATCCTAATAAAATTATTAATGGTTCTGCAGTTGCCAGAGCTTTGGTCAAACCAACCCCTGAACAGGTAAATGAAATAAACTATGCAGAACTAAACTGAAAAAAAATTTGATTGACAATGACACTAAAGGCAAATCATTGGAACACCCAAATTTCTAATTTCTAATTGTGAAGTAGTTTCAGGGGTGAAATTTAAAAAATGAGTCAAGGCACATCCAAGTTTTTTAGTTTATAAACAATTAAAAAAAAAAAATTTTTACACTTATTTTTGGATACTTCTTTACACTAATTTTATTATCCATCTTTTTTTAATAGTTCAGATTTGGGGTTTGAAAGTAAACATTTTTTCTTCAGTTTTTGGTTGATATTTTGCCCCTTGGATCCGGATCCGTGGATCCGCTTATTTTTGTGAATCCGGATCCAGGAAGCCAAAATTTTGCGGATCATCCGGATCCTAAGCACTGCCTGAATTTATTAGCAATTGTTTATTTGTCTTATTATTTTTATAAACGTTGATAATCAATTACTTGATTATTGGTTGGTTGTTGATGTTAATATAGATTATTTTTAGGCAACTCAAATCCAGAAAGCTAAGAAATATGCTATGGAGGTAATTTTTATCTTGCAAAATTTTGGTCGGGGGCCGAATTTTATATATTTGAGCAAGGTCGCTGAAATACTTAGCACAGATTCAATTACTTATCTGTTTTGTTGCCTTAGAGTTTATATATATTTGACAAATCCAGGGGTATTATATTCTTACAGGAAGTTGAATTGTTCCCAATCAGTAATATTTGTCATTCATTTCCATCCCCGTAGGTTAAAAAAATTTCGGTTTCTTATTGCAAAATTTATTTCTTTTTTCTTTTTTCTTACCGTTATTTTTTTTTTTCTCTTTTTAAAAATTTTATTCCCGGGGCTGAATTGTTTTCACCCCCCTGGTGAAAGTAAGAATGTACTACCCTGGGAGTGTGGGACAAGTCCTGTATCACTATGTCAAAATACGTGGGAAAACCCCATACTTAGCTCAAATTCATTACATCCGGTCCCTGGCGTTTAAATTATCATGGGAGGGAGGGAGAACGAATCTATGAATAATTAAGATCATCATGTTTTTATTAAATGGTTTGAAAAATTGAAATAGTAAAGTAGACTTAACCTCTTCATTAAGTATTTAAATTTAAGTTGGACTGTTAATATTCATAAAAGTAAAATGCCATGCATGCAATTTTTTCTTTCGGGGTCACGGAGGAGGGGGGGTTTCCTAAAAAAGGGATAAATCCATTGTTAAAGGGACTTCCAACATATTTAAAAGTAACCCACGTTAAGGTTCGCATACCCGATTCACATAATTAAGTATTTAGTCAATAAACCTTTTTTGATCAACAATGAGGAAGATGTCGTTTCTTTATCTTGATTAGTGTTGAATTCTGTTTATTTCCTTCTATCTCTGTACTACAAAAAATTTCTAAGTCACTTTATTATCAGGCAGAATTTCAAAAAGTACAATTTTTAATTAAGCATGCAACTCGTTAAGTGTAGGTTCACTTGGAATTTCTCAGACATTCTCTTCAATTCTGTGTTTAGGTGAGCATTAAGATGGTGTTAATGAAGCAAACTAAGCACCTTGGATTATTATTATTAACGTCTTATATTTGTAGAATCTATGTTGGGTGTATTAACTACGACACGAGGGAGGAATCTATAAAACAAGCATTCAATGCTTTTGGTCCAATTCGATCCATCACAATGTCCTGGGACCCAACAACGCAGGTCAAATATTTAAAAAAAATAGATTTTTATTAAATTCTCACTGCATAGTTTGTAATTTTATTTGTAGCAGTTTTTTAAGGTATTCATTGTGCTTTAATTTTCAAAGCTGTGCTAAATTTTTTTATTGGTTCCCAGATTATCTTAAGAAATTTTTGGGGTATTTCAAAACTATTTTTCAATTTTAATAAAATCTATAATTGAAATAAACTCTGTGCAATATATAATCTAAATTTGGGAACCTTCTTTTTAAGAGAGAAACTTTTGGTCAAAAACCAAAGATGTTTTTAATCCAAAAATTGTTCTTTATTTTTACTAGGCTTTTATGGTTCTTTCCACTTCTTTTTGTAGCAACAATCTTAGATTTTTATGTTGCTTTTTATACCTATTTTTTCCTTTGTACATATAGAAACCAGAAATGTTTAAACAGAATTATATTGACTGGCCTTACTCTGGGGTCATGTGATGTTCTTTATAAAATATGGGCCCAACTGACAGACTTTCAAGCTATCCATTGGATAAAGCTCTTCACTTATAACCATATATAATAAATATATTTTATATGTTAGCTTAAGCTGGCCAAGCCGCTCGACCAATTTTTTTTAGGAAACCCATGGGTACCCTTGGGATGACATGGTTTAAAAATAAAACGTTTCTGATTTTTTTTCAAAATTCGAATTCTTTTCACGTGTTTTTAAATTCCACAGGATAACGGCTGGCACTAGAGCTAGTTTAGAGATATGTTTATAGAGGTTTTATTATTTATATTTGTAGAAGCACAAAGGGTTTGCGTTTGTTGAGTTCGAAACTCCTGAGGGGGCTCAGTTAGCCGAGGAACAGATGAACGGTGTTCTGGTCTGCGGTAGGAATATCAAGGTAAGGAACAGTGTTCTTTTCTGTGGTAGGAATATCAAGGTAAGGAACAGATGAACGGTGTTCTGGTCTGTAGTAGGGATATCAAGGTAAGGAACAGATGAACGACNCGGCTTAAATCTTTAAAAATTGAATACAATTTTTAATGGAACCAACCATATTTGAGCCGCGGCTTAAATTTGAGCCACGGCTCAAATTCTTTAAATTCGGCCTCTATTTTATTTGAGTTTGAATAAACGAATTGTCTGAAGGATTAAACACACCTAGAAAACGTTAATTATGAACTGCGAGATATTTTTGGAGAGAAAAAAATCATTTTTCCCCAAATTGTCAGTTCATCCTCAAATTTAAACATCGGGGGAAAGTTTTTTTTGTTTTAATTTTAGAAAAATTTACACATTGATTATTTTGATTTGAGCCGATGTGTGTACAGGGTATGGATATGTAGAATATGAAACTCTACAGTGTGCCCTGGTAAGAAACCATTTTTTACTTTTTAATTCACTTTCATGACATAGTTTGCCTTAAAATTTAATTATCTTGAGTTAATTTTATTTTCTTGAGACAATTTTATTTTCTTGAGTCACTTCGTGCTTTTTAGTTCTTTTAAAGTTTCTTCCTTAGATATCAATTAATTAAATCTTTATAGTTCTAATTCAGTTAATCTAATCTAACCATGTCTAATCTAATCTATTCTAATCTAATCATTTTTTATATTATCTTAATTAATCTTATGTTATCTTAACTAATCTTATATAATCTGATCTAATCTTTTAAAACTATATTTTGTTCTGTGTAAACATGAAACTGTGATCTTTAGGTTTGAGTTCCCCGGAGCTAGAAATCCACAAAACACCTCAAAATAATTATTATTATTTGGAATATTTTTCCGTAAAATAGACAATTCTAAAATCAACTTTTTAACTGTGGGTTAAGTATATTTTACGGAAAACCTAAAGGAAAGATAAAAATTGTGATAGTTTTATTTGCGTGTATATTTTTCTCTTTCCTTTGAGCAGGGTCAACCAAATACTTAAAAAAAAGTTTATTTTAATCTAATTTTTGTGCTCACAGTTCTGGTTCTTATTGAAGATTCCAAATTTTGTAAATAAAGACGTTATTACTACCGTTATGGTTTCAAGTATCTTGCCATTTAAGGAGAAACATGCTCGATTTGAACCTTTTACTGATCAATAATGTGGAAGATATTGTCGCTTTTTAAGTTTAAAAACTCCAATAGAAATCCGCAACGAATTTTTTTAGAGAAAAATATGGATATCTTATTCGTTCTTCATCTGAAAAAGTTTTGTTAAGTTTTTTTGTGAATCTGACTTGCCATTCTATAAATGGCGAGTAAATGGCGAGTCCATTGAAATTATTCGTCTTCAATCCCTTAAAGTTAAACAAATTTTTTCCAAATTTTTAACATTTTTAAAGGAAAAAAATATGAGAATTTAAATCTAGAACCTGTGAAATATGTTTGGTTGACCCTGGGTCCCTAGTTTAGATTCAGGAGCTCCTTGTTGACCCGTTGTTTCTATTTAGGACGCAATCAGTTCAATGAACCTGTTTGATCTAGGCGGACAGTATCTACGAGTAGGGCGGGCTGTAACGCCCCCTGACGCTAAGAATCTTGGGCCGGTTAGCACGGCGCCGCCATCGGCATTGCCTAATGCTACGGCCATGGCCGCAGGTATAATGCGGGTTGTTCAAGTTTTTTTCTTCTGAATATTTCGTCTTTTTTATCCTCGCTGGTTGGTAAAATATTCTAATTCTGATTTGTTTTATTTGATTTTTGCTAGTTGATATGTTCTTTAAAAAAATAGTGTCGTGATAGTTTCTATTAGTGAATATTGTACTAACGAAAATTGTAGTTGTATCTACCAATGAATATTGTAGCTACTGCAGTTCCACTAATGTATATTGTAGCTGATTTATTAATCAACAAATATTGTAGCTGCTGTACCCATTAGTAAATTTTTTAGCAGTGATATCCACTAATGAAAATTTTAGTTGTATCCACCAATAAATATTGTAGCTTTTGTACTGCTGTATCCACTAATGTATACTGTAGCTGCTTTATTAACCTACAAATATTGTGGCTGCTGTATGAATTAGTGAATATTGTAGCATTGGTATCCACTAATGAAAGTTGTAGTTGTATCCCCCAATTAATATTGTAGCTGCTGCTGTATCCACTAATGTATATTGTAGCTGCTTTATTAATCAACAAATATTGTAGCTGCTGTATCCACTAATAAATATTGTAGCTGCTGTATCTGCAAAGCTGACTGCCCTGGATGCTGTGGCGAAGAATAAAAAAATTTAAACCCCCACCAAGACAACTTCCTGAATACGCCCTAAAAATCATTTCTTATCTCCAATAAAAGATTGTTCTCAATTTTGTACAACCTACATTTTTTCAGAAAAAGAAAAGACGGTCTAGGTCAAGATCTAGATCTAGGGAGGAGAGGGAAAGAGAGAAGAGAAGGAGAGAGGAGAGAGAAAAGGAGAAGATTAAGAAGGAGATTAAGAAGGAGAAAGAAAGCTCCAAGCCAATCCCTGTCCCTCCCCTTATAACCAAAGGTAATATTTTTATTTACAAAATTGCGGATTTTTCACCAAGATCATCAAAAATAATTTTTAGCGATGAATTTCCCCATTTTTTACATATCTGGAACAAATTGTAATATATTTTGGCAATTTTGTTCGTTAGATAAATTGTCAAAAGTTGGTTCTTTTTTTAAGGAACACTTCTGACAATCCCTTTTACGAAATATGTTACAGATGAAGCTCTTGAGACACCGGATGCTCTGAAAAATGCTGCTGCTGCTGCTCAGCAGCTTGAACTTCTGAAAAAGCTTGATGAAGGTGAGATGAGAATATAATGCAAAATTTTGAATATTTTTTTATACAAGACTGACATTTCCAATAATTTTAGAGACGGACATCTTTTTATAGACTTTGCTTGTCTGTCTGTTTGTGTTCGATAAACGTCAAAACGGATAAACCGATCCGGCCCAAATTTTGTGTGTGACCTCACATGACTCCAGGGAGGGTAAATGAAACATCAAAATTTGAAAAAAATCCTGCAAAATGGATATTTTTTTTGGATGCGCCAAATCAAAGAGGAAAATCCGCCAAAAATTGAAAATGATTTAAAATGGCCGAATTTCATAGCAATGGTTAATAATTTTAATATCTTTCTTTTAAATAACAACCATTTTGAATTATGTAAAGACATGTTTTCTACAATAATTATGATTTGTTTTTAATAATTTTTTAGAACTTTAATTTAAAAAATCAATGAAGACGATTTTTCATCGTGATTTTTTGAGAAAGCCATTTTGATCAATATGATAAAACGACAATTCAAAATAATTTGTTAGGGTAACTTTTGTAACAATTTTTTGAGGGGATTTAAACAAAAACAACCTTTCGAGTTTACAATTTGTAAAATAAAGTGAAGGATGTAAAAAGATGTAACAGTTTGCCAGTAGACATTAAAAATGCCACCTCATTTACTAGTTTTAAGAATATGTATGTCAAACATATTTCTTCAATGTGATAGGTTTTTGGTGCGCCGAGATCCCTGGTGAAGGTGTCAGGGGCGCCCAGATCCCTGGTTTAACTTAATTAGAAACAAAAAAGATATAATGACTCTCTAAAAATGTCACAAAAGCTATCTCCTAGCGAAAAATATTCCAGTAATTTTGTAATCCAGGAGTCTTCATTTTATGATTTGGGCTTTTTTAAAATAACATTTGATGAATTCAGGACAGGAGCCTGTAACTCTGGCTCAGCACGAAGACATGTCGATCAAGGGAGTGAGTGCCCGCCAGCTTGTCATGCAGAAACTTATGAAAAACAGAAGCGAGTCTGTTGTACTGCTTATAAGGTAAATATACATGTACATTGTACAGTTACACCCATGTACATTGTACAATGTAATGCGTTTTAAGCGAGCATTACTTTCCACTCAGTAGAATTTTTTGTATGCATAATTGGTGCGTCTTGGGAGAAAATGATAATGTATATATTGATTGATTGATTTGATCAGGAATATGGTTGGTGCAGATGAGGTGGATGAGGAGCTCCAGGGTGATATTGAAGAGGAATGCAACAAATATGGAAAGGTGGGACACTTTTCCAACCTTATTTTGTTTTGCTAGATTTAAGTTTTCGTTCCCCCGGATTTATCGATTTTCGAGGATTTCTTAAAATTATGAAATTACGCAATTTAATAAGATTTGTCCCTTGCAACATATTTGTGTTCAGGTCGAGCACGTGATCATCTACAAGGAGCAGCAGGACGAGGATCAGAACTCAGAGATCGTTGTCAAAATATTCGTCGAATTCCAAAACTTTGATCAGGTCCAGATACAGTTTTTCAAGGAACTCAGGACTTACGACGTCTTTTCTAATTACACTGCATTTAAAAAGCCACATTCAGATTAACAACGTTCTTATGTTTTTTTTTCCAAGAAAAAATGATGCCGAAATTTTTTTTCCAAATGTATGTAATTGTGATAACTTGCAGATTAATGCGACAGAAACAAAGATAGAACTGGACAGAATTGATGATTAAAACAAATTTACGAGTTTTCGTATTTTAAAGATATGCTTAAAGGGTTCCGTTGTTGATCGGACATATAGTTCTTATATTAAGTTGCCATATAAATCGACAGTCTATATAAACATTAACTTCTTTCTCGTCAGAAATATTTTGACCAAAGACCGCCAAAAAACGCTACAATTCTTCCGCTGGAATGTTTAATTTTTTTAGGTGAAAACGGCTCGGGATGCATTACATGGACGCTTTTTCAGTGGTCGAAAAATCACAGCGATTGTTTACGATCAAGAACTCTACGATCAACAAGATCTTTCAGGATAAATCAGCATGGGACCAGGGACAAGGCGAATATCAGAAAATCGTCCAAAAGTATCATAACTATTAATTATTTTGTATTTCCGCGCCATTATTTTGAATTTAATCTAGATCTATTTGATTTTGTAAATTATAATTTCATGATCGGACCATTTAAGATCTTAAGACAATTTAACAATTTTTGTTTCAATAGCTTTCCGTTTTTTGTTGTTTTTGGTCCTAATCAAATAAAATACAATTCCTAAAATGTCGGAATAAATTCACATTCAGCGAATGGTTCACTCACAAACATGTTTTGCAATCTTTTATTTCAGATAATCTTTCACTTCACAATGGTTCTTGACATTGACCAGTTCCGACCTGAGAAGGGAGGAAACCCGGAGAAAATCCGGGAGAATCAGAAAAACCGGTTTTGTGACGTCTCTTCTGTCGATCGTATTATCGATCTTGATAACCAGTGGCGGGCTGCAAGGCATGCGGTGAGATAGAATTAAATTATTTCTTTTCAATCATTATTCTTTGTTTACTTTTTTTAGCCCTGCCATAATGTTATTAATGACTTAATTTTAGGTTAAAAGCAACTGCTATTGATCCAATTTTTGTCTTTATTTTACTATGGGTAGTAAAACTGAAAATGCACTCAAACTCAGGATTTACAGATCTTTAAAAAGTTTTATATGTCTCAAATGAATCCTAAAGAATTTGTCCACAACACTGCATACTCAGTTTAACTACCTGACATTGCCAGTCTGTCCCTTTAATTTTAGTGAAAATTTGGTAGGATTGTATACTTCTAAATACTTCAGGGGTGTTTTTTTATTCATTCATTTTATTCATTCTATTAACACCATTCCCTCGCACCCCATCAAAAATCATTTTAAAGGAAAAATAAAATAAACTTCCTGGTGTAAAGTGTCAAAAATGGGATAAACTTACTTTTAAATTTTCCTTCCACCCTTGAACACAATATTTGACAATAATGTACATTTCAAAAAGTACAATTTTTAATTNCTTGCGTCTTACGGTAGTTGAAAATGTGTTGCAGGCTGATAACTGGAACAAGTTGAAGAACATGGTCTCCAAGGCTATCGGAGAGAAGATGAAGAAGAAGGAACCCGTCGGAGATTCAGATTCTTTAGAGGAGTCAATAGTTGCTGGTCTCTCAGGTTAGAGGCCCTATTTCAGGGGTGTATATTATCTCAAACTCACATCCCCCTTTCTACTCTGAATGCTAAGAACGGGTATAACATTTTGGGGAAATATACTTGATACAAAAAATAAAACTGGACAAACACCTCAATAAACCATACTGCTGTAAAATCTGAACAGAGTTTTTTACTCCCTTTCTCAGAGAATAACATTAAACTATGAGATCAAAACGGCTCCACCGATTGGTCGCAACTCACACGACGCCCAGGGATGGCTTATGGAAGATTAAAAGTAAATATTTTGCTGGAGAAATGTCTTTTTAAGGCCTTTTTAAAAAATCTTTCAGTGTTTTCAGAAAAATCCGCAAAATTTTGAGTTTTACAAGTAGACGAAAAAATAGCCGCCTGAAAAGCTTCATTTAAATGCTTAAAATGTTGTAAGTAAAGGGGCGAAAAGCGTCCTGGAAGCCTGGTTTTAAAAAAAATATATTTTTTATGTTTTTAAATAATATTATTAAGATTTAAGCTTGGAGATCTGTGGAGGTTTGACGGTTACCCAGATGAAGAAAATTAGAATCTTGATAGACGAGGAAATATATTTAAAAATATCATATTACCATTAATATAAATATCCATTATCATTATTGAAATGATCCAATTAATTTTTATTAGATGTAAAGTTGGAATTATGATCACGTATTGTCTAATTGATGAATTGATTTTTTTGCGTTCTGTTAACATTTATGTGTTTTACACAAATATTATATGATTTTACTCAAGGTATAGTTAAGTAACACATCCTGTCCCGGGTAATTCGAGGGTTGGCCATGTTTTCTATTTAAATTATTTAAAAATGTTATTTCAAACTTTTTTTTTGAATATTTTTAAATAAATGTTGGTTCCAGGCGGTTGAATCTAACAGTAAGGATTTGGTTAAGCTAGAGGAGGAGAGGGATAATGTGCTCAAGGAAATGGGAAACTGGCTCCACCCGAGTGTTCCTATTAGGTCAGTAGTTTCTGTGTTTCAATTTGAGTGATTGATTGATTAATATTTTTTAATTGATCTCAGTATTTGATGCATTTATGAATTAAAATTAACTTACAATTGATTGTTTTATTAGTTGATTGATTTGATAAATTGATTAATTGATTTAATTCTATTAAATTAAATTAATTCAGTTAATTGATTTAATTAAATTAATTAATTGATAAGATTTTAGTTTTCAATCCAATTAAAAATTTTTCCACCAATATAATGAGTCTTGATTTTTTCAATTAATCTCAGATGGGGTACAGTATCAGTACAGTACAGTACAGTACAGTACAGTACAGTACAGTACAGTACAGTACAGTACAGTACAGTACAGTACAGTACAGTACAGTACAGTACAGTAAGCTAGAGGAGGAGAGGGATAATGTGCTCAAGGAAATGGGAAACTGGCTCCACCCAAGTGTTCCTATTAGGTCAGTAACATAGATAAATAAATAAACATAGATAGAAATCACCAAGAATTGTAGTCCGCGAACTCATACTTCTAAGGTTCGAAGTGTACTTCAATGATACGCGGGGTGGTTTGGTGTTTTAATGGATTTCATAATTATTAAACCACTCAGGAGTGAATTTTATTTTGAGAATATCAAATTATTTCACTGAGCAATAAATCATATTGACGAGAACTGAAGAAGGACATGAGAAGGACTAAAATAACTTAAATTTCTTTTTACAGAACTCATGTGCACCACAAGTACTCAATGACATAAGAACAGCCAATGTTCACAGCCGACCTAGTTAATCTATATAATAGGAATATCTTAAAACATCTCTGTACATTTATATCTTTTAAGATGAAAAATGTCGTCTTATGCGCAATCTATCTTTATCTATGGTCAGTAGTTGCCATGTTTCAATTTGAGTGATTGATTAATATTTTTTAAATTGATCTCAGGATTTGATGCATTTATGAATTAAAATTTACTTACAATTGATTGTTTTATTAGTTGATTGATTTGATAAATTGATTAATTGATTTAATTAATTGATAAGATTAGGTGATCAAATCGATTTATTGATTCTATACTTTATAGTTTTCAATCCAATTAAAAAATTTTCCACCAATATAATGAATAATTAATCTCAGATGGGGTACAGTATCAAAAGCCTTGGAAAAGTAAAGATAAATAAGGTCTAAATTATTTCTTTCAAGAGATTTTTTTCGCGAGGACATGATCGGGTGGTTACGATCAAATCTCGGAATTTGTCTATTGTGAAAGATAAATAAGGTCTAAATTATTTCTTTTAAGAGATTTTTTGTCCCCAGGACATGATCGGGTTGTTACGATCAAATCTCGGAATTTTTCTATTGTGACAGTTTGGTGTTGTATGGGTTTATATTGATCTACCAGGGGTTGTAATCTGGCAGTACATTCATTTATCCACGCTTCATTCATACTGAGAAGAGGGTGCTGTGCTGGTTAAAGTAATTGTCATGTTTTTTATCAGGAGAAATCACAAGATTTGATCTTGATTAAACCAGAATTCTTCCTCCACATCCATATATAGTGTCTTGCCTATCTTGTTTTATTTTAATGTCAATAGTATATCCAGGATTAGATTAAATTGTTTAATTTATTGATAAGATTAGTTCGTTAATTTAGTTAATTAATTGAATTCTTTTGTTTAGTAATGACGAGGATGCAGACAATAGAACTGAAAGAACTTGGGGAGATATTGAGAAGAGAACTAAATATAGTCATGTCGATCTTATTCACATGATCGGTACGATATTTATGATCTTTATATTATCTTTATTCTTTATATTATCTTTATTCTTTATATTATGATCCACTGTGTCCATGTGTTTTCCATTTTTGTAGAAATCATTGATTTTTGGTTAAATTAAAGAATGAAGACAGCAAAGAAAAAAGAAAAGTTACTGAAGTTTTTTTTTTCATTCTGCGAATTATTTGTTGGGTTGATTGATGGGTTGTTCAATTTATTGACTGATCGTCTGTGTCTGATTGATTAATTGATAAATTGATTAATTTACTAAATAATTGGTTGATTAAGTGGTTGACTAAAATGATACTGAATTTTGATATGAATGATAAATTGGTTGATAATGGATTGATTTTTTGATTGATTGATTGATTGATTGATTGATTGATTTCTAAGGTGGGGCAGATCTTGAGCGTGGAACAGTTACCAGCGGTGGAAGAGGCTACTATCTTCAGGTATTAAATACGATCAATAAAACCAGTTTATATATGAGAGATGTTTTAAAAATATGATTTTTGGTTCAGTAAAGTGCCAAGTAAGAAGATATAGGTCACTAGGTGCCCTTGAATCCAAGGCATGGTAATTTTTCTATGAATTCTTTAAATTGTTCATTTAATATGTATGTTGCCTATGAATTGTTGCTTCATTGCAGGGTAGCTGATCTGAGTCTCAAAAAACAACTAAATTGTACAGCTGAAACAAATTTTTTATCAAGTAATTGAGTTTTTCCTCATTTTCCATTTGCTGAGAGCTATGGGATTTGGATTTTTGAATTATGATTTTCATTTTATTTTTATCTTTAGTCGACTTGTACATATGTAAATAATATCAAAAAAGATTTGAATTGGCTTGGTTTTAAAAATTGCATCGACCACGTTAACCCCCTAAACTTCTATCTCCGAATAAGTAGTTTTTAAATGTAGAATTTCAAAAATAAATAAAATGTTCATTTAAATTCTTTTTTACAAAGATTTATCAATTAATATTTTTGTTCAGGGTCCTGCAGTGTTTCTTCAGCAGGGTCTTATTCAGCTTTCCTTGCAAACTTTGTACAAGTAGGTTGCATATTTATTAAAGGGTTATTTATTTGCTTAAAAGGGGTAAAAGAATCTATTCAAATTGACAATTAATTTTTACTTTAAATTGTACATTGTTCATAAACCAATGTTTAAAATTTATATTTACTGATCTTTAAATTGTTAACTGTGAATACTGTACATATGTTCTTTGAGTCATGCGGTGCTTAGGTTAATGCGGTTCAACGGATCAGCAAGATTTTGCAAACCCGGATCCGTAAAAATATGCGGATCCACGGATCCGGATCCAAGGGGCAAAATATCAACCAAAAACTGCAAAAAAAACTATTAAATAAAGAGAAATTATAAAAATTTCTTGATTTCCGAATGGTTCATCAAGATTTAGTAAACAAAGAAGCGAGAAAAATATGACAACAAATTTGAAAATTTGCTTTGTTAAAAAACGATCCATTTTTCCCAGTGCGGATTCAGGATCTTACTTTTTTAACAATTAAATTAAGAGATTGAATATAATATTATATACTTTTTAAAATAGCAAGATTACTGGATTACGGAAAATTTTTCGCTAAGAGATCACTTATGTGACATTTTCTGCGAGTCAATATATCTTTTTTGTTTCTACTGAAAGTTCATTTAGTTAAACCAGGGATCCCGGTGCCCCTGACACCTTTACCTGGGATTTCGGGGCACCTATCATATTGAAGAAATATGTTTGTTATACATAATCTTAAAACTAATCAATGAGATGGCATTTTAAATGTCTATTGGGAAACTGTTCTTTTAATAACTCTCAAGCTAAGGAAGTTTCTCCTAATATCTAGATTGCAGAGTTAAAAAGATTAACTTTAATATTATTAGGAGAGATTATACTCCCCTGTACACACCGTTCTTCATGAAGAAGGAGATAATGCAGGAGGTTGCCCAGCTCTCACAGTTTGATGATGAACTTTACAAGGTAGACAGTTTTTAATACTTAATCTTGTAATCTGAGGTCGAAATTGATGAATATTGATAAGTATTAGAACTAAATACGAATAGTTAAACTCCCACAATGAGTTTAAATGTCGGGAGTAAGAGGTTTACTAATCGCTTTTCATTGAATTTATTTTCCTTTTTCCATGATACATTTTCCCTTAATTTTTACTAAGCTATAAAGAAGAAGTAAAAAATATGATTGGCTTGAAGTACTTTGAATTACTTTGATATGCTTTATAGGTTTAGATAAAAAATTTAAATTCGGTGTTTAATAAGAATTGGAAATCCTTTTTTCCCTTTTACAACGATTTCTTTTATTTAGATTTTTAAACGCCTAGAAAGATTATCTGTTCTAACACTTTCCGTAAATGTGGAATAAAATTTTGCTTTTTAACCCTATCACTAAGGGGGGGGGGGTTGTTTTCTGTACACCCCTGTTTTTTCCCATAACAGCTTATAATAGAGTTTTAGCAACTTATTTACTTTTATAACTTCGAAGTTGTGTGAACATTTTGCAAATTTTTTTTTTTTTATAAAGAAGGTAGAGTAGAGGAGGGTCAAATGCTGGTTAGTGTTTAAAAATATTAAAATAATCCATGTATCTTTTTTCAATTATGCTACATATTTAAAATATTTTTTTTTAAAAGCCCTTAAAACTAGATGAAGAAACATTTATCACTTACAAAAAAAAAAAAAAATATTTTTCCTTGCACATTAACAATTAAATTTTGAGTTATAATTTTTTAAATGAGCAAAATAGATTTAACCAAAATAGCCCAATCTGGATAGAATTAAGGACTTATTTAAAATGTATGTAGCAAAATAATTTTACATTAAATACATTTTTTTTTCTACTTAATTCGTAGGTAGTAGGTAGTTCCTCCACAAACACATCAATTGCGTCAAACATTAAGTTCCCTGATCCATCCACATCTGATGGATTAGTCCACCTTGACAAATATTTGGCCGATAAAAGCTATATTATCGGTGTCGAACCTTCCCAGGCTGATGTAGAAATGTTCCAGAAAATTTCTGGAAAATCCGTGAAAAAGTGTGAAAATATTTCTCGCTGGTTCAACCATATTAAATCATTTGTTGGAGAGTTTAAAAGTCTAAAAGAAGTTGGTGTTCCTGGTTCAAGCCCCAACTCTGGAACAAGTTTAGGAAAGGTAGATGAATGTTGAATGTATCCCCGTTTGCTTTCAGGACTGCAAACCCCATTAATATGTTTTCGAAACCACCCTTTTAAGTTAGTTCTAGCTTCCAGTAGTTGTCTTTTCTCACTTCTCAGAGCCCAGTGATTAGGTTACGTTCTAAATATCTTACCATTATATATTTTCAACGTTCGTCAAAAGAAACCTTAAGAGACATGTTTAATTTTCTTTAAAACTTTGTGTTATGCTGTGTAATTGTTCCACTGCTTTACATTTTTTTAGATTATGATTTTTTTTTGTAGTTTATGCCCTAAGGGTAAAATTTTCCAAGTCAAAACTCCTAAGGCGATAACTTTGTATGATCAAACCGTTTATGTAGCATTAAATTGTTTCTCTCGCATCTCGTGTGATTTATGAAGCCAACGCTCTATCAACCTAAAGTTTCGGCCCCGGAACTAGAATTAGATTGTAGTTATAATAAAGTTTAGAAAGGAATTTCTATTAAATACCTAGGAAATAGTACTGTCAACGCATTTAACTTATATTTGAAGGGAAATATATTTTCCAAATCTTAATCCTTAGACCCCAATTAGGGGTATACTGAGAGTATCTGCGAGTAAATATTTATATCACTATTTTTACTCAAACAATGTGTCCAGCAAATCGTTGGTAAATGTTGTTAAACATTTTAGGATTTCTAGCGTTTTTAACTTCTCCCGGCAAACTGTTCCATAAATTCACTACTTTTTGTCTATAAAATGAGCTCTTTCCAGTCTAGATCGCGAGGGAATTAGCTTTAGGGGATCTGCAGTTAGAGGAGTTAGTCTATGTTCTCCTGACCCGACTGTGTTAAACCATGTTTCACTCTTAACATCATCAAAACCATGGATAATCTTAAATGTTTGTAGCATGTAACATGGGTTTAAAGCTTTAAATTATTATCTTCATTTATTCTCCGACAAAATATTGAAAATACACGTTTATTCATGTTTCGACTGCCTCTCTGTTTTCTTATGTAGTCCTCATTAAATATTTTGCTTTAAATGGCTTTGAATCGCATTAAATGAAGTAACTAGCATAATTGGTTTTGTTGATATTAATTTGTTTAGTTCTATCGTGTGCTTTTTCCGTTGGAAGTCACCCCAACTGGGGCGGCTTTGTGATCAAAAACGATTGATTGATTGATTTGATTGATTGATTGATTTCAGGTTGTGGGAAAGGGAAGTGAGAATAAGGATGATAAGAGCGTGGATGAGAAGTATTTGATCGCTACATCAGAGCAACCTATTGCTGCATTCCACAGGTAGCTTGTCATATTCTATTAATATTTATTTTTATCTTTCTATTATACCTTCTGAACTGATTGAACGTGATTCCATCAGAGACTAAAGAATCTTCTACTGCTGTAAGAGATACTCAAAACTATGAAAAAACAATCAAAAAAACAAAAACAATCCGCAACTCTCAAGTCAAGAAAATCTCTCTGTTAATAGCTCAATATGAGTACTTGAGGATTAATCAACAATAAACAATAACCACAATATATGTTACTAGGCTTTTAGGATTGTGAACATGTTCTTTTGTTTACAATTTAAAACGAAGAAGAAAAAAAATTGCGGATTTAAAAAAAAAATTCGCGGATTGTCAAGAATTGAAATTTTTTTACAAAATTAAAAACCTTTAAAACAAATTTTTTTTATTTTTTGATTCATAAAACTTCCCTGTGGTCACGTGATGTCCCACAAAAAATTTGGGCCCGATCGGTTCAGCCGTTTTGACGTTTATTGGATACAAACAAACAGACAAACAGACAGACAAGCCAAATTTATATATAGATGTATGTCGTGACAATTATTTATTATTTCAGTCGATATCGTTCATTTGGTTGAGTTTTAGCTCAGTGGGTTGCAAGGGTCGCTGTGAAATAATTTAAGATTATTTACCAAAATCAAATTATATAACAAGCGGATAAAGGAAAAGTATTAAGAATATTAATGTCTAGGGATGAGTGGATTAATGAAACGGATTAAGAATATTGATGTCTAGGGATGAGTGGATTAATGAAACGGATTAAGAATATTAATATCTAGGGATGAGTGGATTAATGAAACGGATTAAGAATAATGATGTCTAGGGATGAGTGGATTAATGAAACGGATTAAGAATATTAATATCTAGGGATGAGTGGATTAATGAAACGGATTAAGAATAATAATGTCTAGGGATGAGTGGATTTATGAAACGGATTAAGAATATTAATGTCTAGGGATGAGTGGATTAATGAAAAGAATTGAGAATATTAATGTCTAGGGATGAGTGGATTAATGAAACGGATTAAGAATATTAATGTCTAGGGATGAGTGGATTAATGAAAAAGATCTTCCAATCAAATACGCTGGAGTCTCTTCATGCTTCAGACAAGAGGTGAATAAGATAAAGGAAAAAACAATTATAAAAATTAAAAATAAAACAATATGAAAAAGATGAACAATTATCTACAACTATTAACATTGAACATTTTTGGAAAATTATGATTAATCAGTGAAATAATAATTTGAAAGTTCAAAGGAATAAAATGTTGTAAAGAGAATATTTGTAGAAACACCAATTACTGTTTCTTATTTAGTCACAACAGTATTGGATGATTTAGACAACCGTTTTGATAGGTTTAATTTGAGATTTTTAAGTGTTCGTAAAATGTTATTTCAACAATCGTATGTTTTAGGTTGGATCTCATGGTCGAGATACTAGAGGCATATTTCGAGTTCATCAGTTTGAGAAGGTAATCAAGCTTTATCTGGATCTGTACACGCTTTTTGTGACTGAGCCTGAACTGGTGTGAATATTTTAACCATTTTCTGACTGACTTATTATAGTGATAACATTGATAAGTTGATTAGATCTGACAATTAGTGATGGATTGATAAGTGATTACATCTCCTAATGATGAGTGATTAGTGATTAAATCTCCTAGTGATGGATTGATTAGTGATTACATCTCCTAATGATGGATTGATTAGTGATTACATCTCCTAATGATGGATTGATTAGTGATTACATCTCCTAATGATGGGTTGATTAGTGATTAAATCTCCTAATGATGGATTGATTGGTGATTACATCTCCTAATGATGGATTGATTAGTGATTACATCCCCCAATGATGGATTGAATAGTGATTACATCTCCTAATGATGGATTGAATAGTGATTACATCTCCTAATAATGGATTGATTAGTGATTACATCTACTAATGATAGATTGATCAATGATTACATCTCCTAATGATGGATTGAATTGTGATTACATCTCCTAATGATGGATTGAATAGTGATTACATCTCCAAATGATTAATTGATTAGTGATTACATCTCCTAATGATGGATTGAATAGTGATTACATCTCCTAATGATGGATTGATTAGTGATTACATCTACTAATGATAGATTGATCAGTGATTACATCTCCTAATGATGGATTGATGGATTATTTATCGATGACATTTCTCAAAGATTTATTGATAAATTGATTAATTGGTTTAATTTCTTAGAAAGTTATTAACTCAATACATCTCATTGTGAATGATTGATTGATTAGGTTGAACAGTTTGTGATTACATCCCCCCATGATGACTGCAGCTGGAAGATGATGGATGAAATGATTGACAATGCGGAGACTTTCTGCAAGTAAGCTTTTAACCCGAAACCTAATTCCAGAATGTATACTAAGCTAAAGTGTACGAGGCAAATGAGTACTAGGCGGATGAGTACTAGGCGAATGAGTACTAGGCGGATGAGTACTAGGCGAATGAGTACTAGGCGGATGTGCACCTGGCAAAATGTTACTGATCCCTCATAAACCACTGGACCAATTTTTCTTAGTTTTGGTCGGGGAACTCAGTTGTACCAATGGAATGTTTTTAGCTTGGTTTAAACGTTTTAAGTTGAGTGGGTCTACTTTTATAGCGAATACGGATCGGATTGTTTTTAAGGCTGTTTTCCCTGAATTCGTAAAAATGGATAAAAATGCATTAATGTTAAGGACTCATTATAATAAGTTGTTTCTCATTTTTTGTCATTTTTCCCTTCCAAATCCCTGCGACCACCTGTGTTTAAAGTTTTAACAGAGTTTTATCCATAGGTTGTTGAATATCCCGTACAGAATTAACAGAGTTTTATCCATAGGTTGTTGAATATCCCGTACAGAATTAACAGAGTTTTATCCATAGGTTGTTGAATATCCCGTACAGAATTGTGTGTATCGTGTCTGGAGCTTTGAACAATGCCGCAGCAAAGAAGCTTGATCTTGAAGCTTGGTTTCCAGGCAGTGGAGCTTTCAGGGAGCTGGTTTCTTGCAGCAACTGCTTGGATTATCAGGTAGAAATACATTTTTAATGGACCTTGACGAAATTTTGAGATATCCTCTTTATGAAGGAGGTTATGCCCGATTATCCATGGTACCTTTTCCACCTAAATAAACAATGAGCTAATTTAAATTTGTATTTTGTTTATTGCAGATGTTTCTCCTCAAATATTGTTATTTGATATTTGTGGCAAACATAACAAAACTATTTGGTTTTCATAAAACAATAATTTCTTTGTCTATGAAGTGAAAAAAAAATTTAACAACTCCATAGAGCTGGGTTTAGTCTTCAAATGTAACACTGCTAAAACGTTCCAGGGTTAATATATTTTCGTAATTTATGTTTTCATTCTTATCCTAATATTTTTTTTAGGGAATTCTCAACTTTTGCATTTTATTTCGCAGTGTATAATTTAAGGGTGATCAATATTAGAATCAAGCCAACCGCCCACCGGGGGTTACTGGGTTTTTACTTAAAAAATATTCCAATAAAATAAAAATTTAAAATCGTCCACACGGTTGCGAATTGACGATTTAATCTCAGAGAAATTACCGTAAGGCCCCCAAAAAAATATTTTGAAAAAATGCATGTTATATATCATTTGGAAATTTTATGCTGAATTCAAATCTGAAAAGTGTTATTAAAAATATTAAAAAATAATGAAAGTTACAGCCAAGTAACGGCCCAAAAATCAGTTTTCTAGCTGTAACTTATTCAATTTTCATTTTTTTTAAGCGCTTTTCTGATTTAAAAGTAACATATTTCCAAGAAAATGATGTACAACTTGAAAGTTTTAAGAATATATTTTTGGGGCCTTACGGTGATTTCTCCGATATTAAATCGTCAATTCGCAACCGTATGGACGATTAGATGATTTCTAAAAAAAATCGCCCCTATTGGTTATAAGTCCGCTTTTTTACCAATGTACATTGAACAGTATACACTTTAAACTCTTCCATAAAGCAGGGGAAAATATATTCTACTAAAAAATCTACACAGTTGAGCATTCTTCAACCCCAAAAAATCAGCGGAGGGAAGATCCGATAAAAAAATTAAACTTTGTCAAAAAAATTTTACAGGGTTTTATTTTAAGGGTAAAAATACTCCACTGAACACTGAACAATTACATCTTCTTTCTAATTTATTTTTTGACATTTTGATTGTTTTAACAGAATTATTTTTAGGCTAGAAGACTTAGAGTTCGGTATGGTCAAACTAAGAAAATGAACCAGGTAAGTGCTAAACAGATTTTTCCTAAAAATGGTGGATGTCAAAGTCTACTACAGTCAACGAGTATGGGTTCACAGTCACACCCTTTGCTAATGGTGGATGTCAAAGTCTACTACAGTCAACGAGTATGGGTTCACAGTCACACCCTTTGCTAATGGTGGATGTCAAAGTCTACTACAGTCAACGAGTATGGGTTCACACCCTTTGCTAATATTAAATGTCAAAGTCTACTACAGTCAACAAAAATGGGTTCACACCCTTTGCTAATGAAAGATGTCAAAGTCTACTACAGTCAACGAGAATATATTGTTACTTTTGCTGAATCAATATGTATTTATAAGTTCAATGAATGCATTCCTTAAAATGTTTTGATTATTTGAGTGCTGACTAATTATCTATTTGTAAATGCACAATGAATGTATATTTAGTTGAGATTTCAATATGCATACTTTGTTTCATCAAAAACGATCAAACAAAATTATCAAACATTATATTTTCAATTGGCTCATAGTAAATTTTCTTTTGTGTTTTATTTTAAGCTAAACTATCATGCATTGTTATTTTGTATTTTGTGTTTGAAAATAAATACTATAAACTATAAACTATAATTATTTAAACAAACCTTGGTGTTTTTTACTCCCTGTTTAAATATTGTTATGAAGGTATCCCTAAATTTTATTTTCCCAGACGTGATGCGTCTTTTTAAAGTATGTATCATTCTAATTGCACATTTTCGAAAATGTGCATCAATAAAATGTTCAGGGGACGGGCTCTTCTGACACTAGAATATTCGGAAAAACATACCTTTAGTTTGTTGCATTGAATTTTTTTTGTATAAGTGAAAGTAAATAACATAGATTTCATATTTGTTTATATCTGTATCAATAAACATCAGAATGGTGAACCCATGAACTATTTTTAAAAGTCTGAAAAAATTTAAGAAATATTAAAAATGTCGATTTTGACAGAAACAGCTAAACGCTAAAAATGTTAATTAGGAGCAGTCTACTTAAATAATAAAATAATAATCCAGGCGACTGAGTACTGTCATATGTTGAATGCTACAATGTGTGCTGTGACTAGGGTTATCTGTGTTCTCTTGGAGATGAATCAAACTGAAACAGGTGATCAAACATTATCTGTGTAAAGTCTTTAGATTTTAATAGCTATTTTTACTCAAACAATGTATCCAGCATGTCTTTTGTAATTGCTTTTTGTTTGGACTCTTTTAACATTATTAACTCAGGGGTATACATATTTAACAAAATCATTATGTATTATCGCTATTGGGGTAAAAATATGGAAAACATGCCACGAAGAAGTTTAACTTGTTATTTTTTCTCCAAGAAGCATTTTTTGGCATTGATTAGATTAATCAATACTGGCGGTTTTTTCACCGTCTGAAAGGGCAAAAATGTAAAATAATTCAATTTTTTTTACTGCTAGGCATTAAAGTTCCTGAAGCCTTGAAGATGTATATGCCGGAAAAGTACAAGTAAGTTATTGAAATGTTCTTAAAGTTTTTCACATTAGAATAGAACAGAAGTTTGTCAAAAACAGAAATTAAAATGTAATTTTTTATTTTAATAAATTAATGATTTTGTCCGGTTGAAAATTTTTTATTTTGATACATTTTTAAGATTTAATTTTTAGGGAAGAGATTCCTTTTGTGAATGCTGCGCCTATTGATGAGGCAGAAAGCAAGAAGGCAAAGAAACAGAAGGAGGGAATGAAGAAATAGAAGATTGTCAAGATGAACATGAAGATGATTAAGATCATCACTTGAAACCGGAGACTCCTTGTGATTTCATATTTCTAGCTTTAACATCGAACCTAAACCAGTTAAACCAGTTAATCCAGTTCGAAAATTTGAGAAATTATTTTCATCACATTTATAGAACTAAAGAAATTCTCCTGGTCGGTTTATCATTCTCTAGCACATTCTTTTTTTCCCACAGCTCAAACTCTCATTTAGTAAAATGGTTGCTTAATGGCTTGGTTTCAGATTTAAAATGTTTCAGCAACTATTGTTGTAAACCATCCAATGAACAGTTAAGGGAGGATACTAACTTAAAAGGTAATCTAAGAAAATACTAACTTAAAAGGTAATCTAAGACAAATATTGCGATATCTTAAAGGGAGTGTTCGCGAAAAATGAAAGGGGGTATAGGCTTAATGCGATAAAAAATGCGCTTTTGATCGCTTCTAATCTTACTTCTATCTGTTGCGTCTATAAGGAGAAAATTGTTAAAAACGACTAATACCGAAGAACGTAGTATCCATACAAATTCAGAAAGATGCAACATACGACTTAGACCGTAAAAAAATCTATTTAATTTCAAACAAATCTTACTTACTTGGATACTTGAGTGGTGATCCTCAGAGCCCCAGGTAGGAGCATGTTGAGGATAGCTGGAGTGGCCCGCACAGTCCAGAGGTCAGGTCCTCGTCCGTAGAGAGTAGTCAAGTAAGTCCACACTCCCTGGACCTGGCACAATAGTTGTGGGATTAGTTGTTAATAAAGTGTGCGTCAAGCATGCTTTTAAACATTTTTAATGATCTGGCATCCTTAACCTCAGCTGGGAGAGCATTCCAAGAGTTAACAACCCTGTTAGAGAAGAAATGCAATCTTGGATCTGTCCTAGAGCGTTTAGGGATTATGTTGTATTGATGGGAGGTCAGTCTTGTTGGTCGTGGGTTATCTGGACCAACTAAATCAAACCAAATATCTCTGCTTACGTTGTCAAAGCCTTTTATGATCTTGAAGGTTTGCAGGAGGTCAAACCTTGACCTTCTTTGTTCAAGTGACATAATACCTAACTCCTGTAGTTTCTCCAAGTAAGAATTTCCCTTCAGTCCTGTTATTAGGTTTACAGCACGCTTTTGTACTCGTTCCAGGATATTAATGTCACACCGTGACCAGGGTGACCACGCTGGGATGGCAAATTCTAGGTGACATCTGACAAATTGTATATATAACTTTAGAAAAGTTTTCCTGTCTCGGTAAAGAAAGGCTCTAGTGATTTGGACGAGGACACTCGATGCTCTCCTAGCAGCCTCAGCACACTGTAGTGACGGTTTCATAGATTTATCTATAATCACGCCTATGTCTCGTTCAGAATCCACTGAGTCTAACTTTTCACCATTCATGAGGTATTCAAAATTCTTGTTACTGCGACCCACATGCAGGACTTTACATTTTTTAACATTGAATTCCATACACCATTTAGAAGCCCAGTTTGTTAGTCTGTTTAGGCAATCCTGTAGCTTATCTCTATCCTCCTCGCTTACAATCCTCTGCCCTAGCTTCGTATCATCAGCAAATTTATTGATTATAGTGATCAATCCTGCCTCGTCATCCAAGTCATTTATAAAAATTACGAAAGCCAGTGGGCCGAGCACCGAACCTTGAGGAACTCCTGAATATACTCTGCTCCAGTCTGAGAAACAACCATTTAGAACCGTTCTCTGAAGCCTATCAGATAGCCAGTCAGAGAACCAACTGAGAACATTTCCATCAATACCATGTGCCTTTATTTTAGCTAACAAGCGTTTCTTGGGTACTTTATCAAACGCTTTGCTAAAGTCAAGATACACAATGTCCGCTGCGTCCCCTTCATCTATGATTTTGGTAATTTTTTCAAGAAATTCAAGTAGATTTGTCGTACAGGATTTGTTCTTCATGAACCCATGCTGCGAGGCCTTGATTAAATGGTTAATTTCAAGATGGGAGACGACTTGATCCCTGATTATTGATTCCATGAGTTTGCAGCTAATTGAAGTTAGAGAGACAGGTCGATAGTTTTCAGGCTTACTCTTGGACCCCTTTTTGAAAATGGGCGTAACGTTCGCCAACTTCCAATCCTGGGGGACGCAACCTTCGTTCATGGACTTGTTGAAAATAATAGACAAGGGTACACAGAGCACATCACAGTTTTCTTTTAAAACTCTAGCAGGGATACCGTCTGGACCTTGGGCAGTACCCGGTTTAAGTTTCATAATTTTATCCCTCACTTGACCTCTACTAAATGAAACATTGGATATTTTACTCGTGACTGGTAGGGGTTCACAAACAGGGATGTTATTTTCATTCTCCCGAGTAAAAACATTACAAAAAGCTGTGTTTAATTCCGAGGCCATTCCTTTGTTGTCGCTGATAGTAATATTATTAACTTTTAATGGTCCAACTCCGACTTTAGTCTTAGTCCTGCTTTTTATATATGAATTGAAGGGCCTCTTATTACCGTTATCTGCTATGTTTTGTTCAAATTTTCTTTTGGCTTGCCTAACAGCTTTTTTACATTGTTTTTGGATATCCTTAAAATTTTGCTCATGCTCCTGGGATCGAGTTTTCATGTATAAATTGTATCTGCGCTGCTTGGTCCTGATTAATTTAATTACTTTTCTTGTCATCCATCTAGGTTTATTTCGTTGTCGACGGGGAATTTTAGGGATGAATGAATCAATACCTGTGTGAATTGAGTCCTTAAGAAAGTTCCAGGATTCCTCTGTATTTCTCTGTACAAGCTCCTGTTCCCATTTTATCCGACCTAAGTATTCTGCTAGACCCGTTAAATTTCCATTTTTCCAGTCACAGATTTTCTCATCAGTCGCACAGAATCTGGATTTAAATAAAATTTCAGTTAGAATAATGGTATGATCACTATTCGCAAGGTTTCCCAGAGGTTCGACATTAATAATATTTTCGGGTCTGTTAGAAAGCGCAAGGTCCAAAATGTTGCCGCGTATATGTGTTTTGAAGTCAACTAATTGGTCGTATTCATACTCCTCGACAGTTTGAAGGAAACTTTCGGATTTTCTATCGCTGGTTTTAAACTTCCAATCAATTGTAGGAAAGTTAAAGTCTCCAATGAATAAGGAATTTTTGCCGGATGATTTTAACAATTTGCAGAGCTCTAATGTGTTTGCTTCATTTGAACTTGGAGGTCGGTAAACAAGGGTAATAGTTAAATTATCGGACGGATTAATGTCGTCTTTGCTTAAGACTTCAAATTGGAGAAATTGGTTAAAATTGTTATCCCCAATGTTGATAGGTTTGACTAAAAGACCAACTTTTATATAAACAAGTAGTCCACCTCCAATACCGTTAAAGGTGTCCTCTCTATCTTTCCTCAGCTCAGGGTCGATATAGTAACCATCTATGTTCAACATTGCCATACTTATATCATTATTGCACCAGGTTTCTGAAATAAGTAAGATATCTGGATTGTAGTCAGATAATAAAACCTCGAGGTCATTTAATTTATTTATTAGGCTACGGGAATTTAAATAGATGACAGAAATCATTTCGCTGATTTCTTCTTGGTCCTGGAGTCTGGTGGACTTTTGGAGTCCCCTCTCAACCTCTTCCTGTCCTCCTTCGCTGATTTCTGGGGTTCCCCAGCCTCCATGTTCTCCATGTTGTTCTCCAGCGTCGATAGAAACACTTCTTCCTCGTCGTCGGATGGCAGGTCGTCTATTCTCAAGGCTGGCATATCCATTTGCGAGATAATCCTCTCCTCCCCCNTTTTTATGTTATTTTTTTTCTTTTTTTCTTATCTTATTTATTTTTTAATTTAATTTTTTATTTTTTTTATTTTTTAAGCCATCTTTTAGTGTACGGATTTTTACCGTCACCTGCTCAGTATAGACTGAAAGAATAAGATTATCCGGGGATAATAATACCCTAGCAATCGAAAAATGGAATAAGATTATCCGGAGATAATAATACCCCACGTAACTATGGATAGTTTGTCGATGTATAAAAAGTCTCCTTTCTTCTAAATTAAAAAGGATGTACTGAATTAGGTATAAAAGTTGATTCGGTCAGCATAAAAATATTGAATAAATGTGACGTTTAGTACATCCTTATCCTAGTGCTGTTAACCCTGTCCTCCGATACTTAAGGACCAGGGTTTGGATCATAGGTGAGGTTCATCCAAGATCTCAGAGCCCTGCTGCGTCTCCTCTGACGTTCTAAATAATAAACGGCAGAAATGGTTGTAAAAATTCGTTTAAGTAGTGCCTTGACAGTGTCTATATATCACTACTGCACTTAATCAGGGAGTGTCAATTATCACTCAGAAAAGTTAAAATTACTTGACTTCTCAGTCAAGCTCACTAGACTTTACAAGTTTTAAAACTTCTGAACTTTCAGTAATGGAAACCAGGGTTCCCTAAGGAGTGTCAATTATCACTCAGAAAATAAAATAGATAAATTGACTTGACTTCTTAGTCAAGTTCGTTAGTCTATACCACTTTGCCACAACTGTGTGGGGCTAAGGTACAACTGTAGAGGCTGAGCTAGCAGCCTCAAGGATACAGGAGGTTAGGCCCTCTACCAAAAGGTCCATACAGTACAGTACGGACTCGAACAGACTTGGACAAAAACTTGATCCAAAAGTCCAGCACTTCTAATTATGGTCTCACATTTTAGGCCTCATTGAAGTCATTATTAGTGCTAATGACGACTCGGCATTTGAAAGACCTCTTTTAGAAGTGAATCAAGCGTTAAACTAGCTTGGTCGTTTTAGATATCATTCAGATATTACACCCTATGGTCATCGATTATCTTTCGCCACATTTGTATATAGTTGATTTTTCATAATATGTTTTGATTTTATTTTTTAAAATAACATTTAGCTTCCAACTTGTTTTCGAACATTCCTGGAAAATATGAAAATGTCGTCTTCATTACCAAAAATCCTGGAAATAGGAATAAATGTAACTCTTAGATCATAACAATCAAAACATTGTGAAAAATCAACTATATACAAATGTGGCGAAAGATAATCGATGACCATAGGGTGTAATATCTGAATGATTTGTTTGAAATTAAATAGATTTTTTACGGTCTAAGTCGTATGTTGCATCTTTCTGAATTTGTATGACCACTACGTTCTTCGGTATTAGTCGTTTTTAACAATTTTCTCCTTATAGATGCAACAGATTGAAGTAAGATTAGAAGCGATCAGAAGCGCTTTTTTATCGCATTAAGCCTATACCCCCTTTCATTTTTCCCGAACACTCCCTTAAAATAAATAAATAATTAAAAGATCAACCATCAGTCCGTAGAAATCAAGGCCGAGACCCCTTCAGAAATAACCGCCAAAGGACGGAATTTAGTGTAATATTTGATTATGAGACAAGTCTAGTTTAAATCGTAACATCAGGGTCTAGGCCAGTAACAGAAGCCACCTTCCCACTGAACGGTAAAAGTGACTTATTGAGTAGTTTTTTTACAGAGTTTATTCTGTTGTGAATTTAACATGATATTTTTAAAAAGAGCTCTACTTGAATTTCTCAGTTGAATTTATGTTCACAGTTGTTTTTCTGTTTAGATATGGAGGAGAATGAGTTAGAACAAATCTGTGCTTGTGATCTTTGTGATTACAAAGCCAATCACGGAAATGCGCTTAACAAACATAAAATGGTAAAAAGATTTTTTTCCTTCAGACCTTAAAAAATTCAATTTTAGACCGACATCCAATATTTGGACATTTATAATCTGATTATTCATGTGTCTGATTGATTTATGATAAAAAATTTTTGTTGTTCTTTTACAGTTAAATCACTTTCAACAATTGTTTAATTTATCATCTTTTTTCTCTGAATAATTCCCGTATTTTCCTAAAACCAATTTTATCAAATATCAGTATCACACAGATTTTCTAAGACAATAAAAAATACTTATATCTGCGTTTCCAGATAACATTGCTATATATCGTGTAGAAAGAATGTCTAAAATCTGACGGTAAAAATTATTTGTTTCTCTTGTAACTGTGGAGCGTGGGTTATTAACCCAATTACTTTTTCGCAAACTCATCTTGTGAGTTATTATTCTTATGATCTTATATTGTTTTGTTTAGGTTGTACATAAGGTGGTTAAAGAATATATTTGTGACTTATGCAACTTCAGAAGTGGTCACCCATCAGCCTTAAAGAGACATAAAGAGAACCTTCATGATAAAACTAATCAAATTACTTATCATTGTGATATATGTGAATATAAGACCAACTATAAACATGCTTTAAAGAGACACACCGCCAACAAGCACAACAAAGATTCTCTAGTCAGCTACAAATGTTCTTTCTGTGATTATGTTTCAACTTATGACTTTATTATGGAGCGCCATATTACCACAATGCATATAAAGGAGGGTGAACATAGTTGTACCAAATGTGATTATACCACTGTACATAAACAATCTTTAGACCGTCATGTACGTATTGTACATGAAAGACCAATGCGATATTCCTGCGGTGAATGTGATTTTAAATCTGGGCACTCCTCAGCACTCCGCATGCACACTGCGACAATACACCAGTCCAGGAAAGCGTTTCACTGTGATATCTGTGGGTTTGAGACTCTCTACAAGACTGCACTGATGAGACACAGTAAAACTGTGAACTGTAGTGGGAAATATAAAGTATATCTCAAAAATTACTTAATAACATATTTTTCCTTATTCTATAAACATGAAAACATGAAAAACATAAAAGCATTTTTTTCGGCGATATTACATTAAAAGGCGAACATTATTTATTTTCCTATGAAGATATTCAAATAATTGTTGTTACATAATTCGATGCAAAGTCAGAATTATACTAAATTACTAAATTTTATATTAGTAGAAGGATCTCGGGTAATGCATAATAAGGATGAAAAGAGGAAAAAATCACAAATTCGCACACATAAACTAGGATTATAAAAAAGGATTTTTTATCATTTTTTTGGGAAAAAATTATATTAATTTACTTTTTTGCAGGGTGTAGGAGCTGGAAACCTACTGAAGCAGGAGAATGAAGAGAAGAAGGAAAAAGGAATCTCTCAAGATATAATTCATATAGGTGAAGTTCAGTGCATTTCTTTATATTCCAAGTTTTTAATTTAACCTTGTTTGATATATTATAAATCGGTTTGCAACAAATATGTTTAAACCGCCGCTACTTTAATGGTTTTTTTTGTAAAATCATCTAAGAATTAAATACCTCCGTAACTGAACCTTGTTTAGATTTTCTAATTTGTAAGTGCGGTGATTATTTGAATTAAAATTGCATTTTCTGTTATTCATAGCTTTCATTCAGATATGACAGCACAAGGTTGATATTATTCAATTCCAAGAGATTTAACAATAAATATTCTTCGAGCAGTACGCCTGGGTTAAATCTTCCTCCTACGGTAAAGCAGACCGCTTTGTACCCATGGTCGGATATACTTCGTTGGGGAGGAGCTTCTTCCTCTATCCCATTATTATTACTATTATTGGCGGGTTGTCTACAACTAATAATCATAATAATAATTACTTCCGCCGCAAGTATTATTTTCTAATTTTAATATTGAATTGAGCAGATTTTCCAGTTTTTTTTGGTGAATGTTCATATATTAAAGATATTTTCCAGTATTATTCGGAAAATTTCCTACTCTGGTCATGACAGATACGACAAAAATGTTCTTTTGTGGATACCATCGATTTAACCGTTTCTACGGCTATTTGATCAAAATCTAATCGTGTTTAGATCCGTCAAGTGTGTCTAGTGCTGACTACAGTCGAGTTGAAATCTCCAAACAGCTGATTGACCCACTCGCCGGTACACACGCATACTCTGTAGTTTTAAACAAGGATTTTGTTCTTCAAGCACCCTCGCACGAGACTTTACCCACAAAACCTCTTGTTATTAACACTTCCTCGGTCAATTTTCCTAAATCAGAGGTAGGATATTAAATAATAAATAAAAAACCTTGAAACAGTGTAATTCAATAAACTAATGGTATGCAACACGGAGAGGACTTGAAACTCCGATCCACTTCTGGAGCCTCAAGCCATCCCTGCAACTTTTGATTTAATTTGAGTTGTTTAGCGCTGTCAACTTTCATCTTGAATTTATTGAGTACAGTAAAATCTAGTTAACCTTAACGCGGTTAGAATCCTGTTCAAATTCAAATTGAAAGTCTTGGGCTACGTCGCTGAACTGCCTAAGTTGCCGGTTCAGATTCAAATTTGAACTAGCGATTTAAAATGAAAAATTCAGGTAAATTTGAATCGGTGATTCAAATTTGAACCGGTGGTAGGCAGTTAAAATTGATTAAATTCGGCCTCTTCAGGATCGGGGTGTGGTCATGGAACGTTCCCAAAAGTTTGATTTGATTTGAGTTAATTTTGAGGATAAGTTACTTCCACAAGTGAAAATATCCCAAAGATACCAAATAACGCTTACCAAATAATGCTTACCAAATAATGCTTACCAAATAACTCTTACCAAATAACTCTTACCAAATAACTCTTACCAAATAACTCTTACCAAATAACTCTTACCAAATAACTCTTACCAAATAACGCTTACCAAATAACTCTTACCAAATAACGCTTATCAAATAACTCTTACCAAATAACGCTTACCAAATAACGCTTTTCTAAACTTGGAATGCTTAGATATCTGATATTCACAAACATAATGCTTCTACTTTTATGTATAAATATATAAAAGAAAAACTTCCTTCGTCTTTCAATGGAATGTTTGCTCCATTTGTAGAACCCGTAGAACCTAATAGGACACTAAATTTTAAATTGGAATTAGTAAGAAACAAATATCTTAAACCTTTTCCAAAAATATTTCTCACGAAAGTTTTTAATAGTGTTCCAATGAATATTAAATGTTCCTTATCAGTACTTAGTTTCAAAACGAATATGAAAATATATCTGGTTTCTATATATAAGGAATTTAAATGTAAAAACAGGAACTGCTACTCATGTAATTTGAAAATCTTGTAAACCACTCTGTAACATATTATCTCCAAAAATTGGATTTTTTAGTGCTGGGGTTTCTCCTTTCCTTCCCTTTTTCCCTTTGCTATTCACCCTTCCTTTCTTTGTTTCCCTTTTTTTAAACTACTTTATGTTTTGTGTAATGAATTTGTTATTTGTTAATTTAAAAAAAATAAAATGTATTTTTAAAACTTTGGAGGGCCAGCCAATCAAAACATCCAGAAATGGTTAGGCTGTAGCCCTGGCTAATAATTGTTTATGTTTAAATTATAGAATGTAAAATGTATTTATTATAATGTTTGCCGAAATATATGTCTATCTATCTATCTTACCAAATAACGCTAGGCCCCTAGCATATTCTAGTAGCAGCGCTCAGTCCCTAATAAAGACTATTAATCTACTCATAGTATGCATTGAGTGAAATTTGACAAAATGGAAAATGCCTGTGTTTTTGTTCAAATATTTTTTACAGTAAACCACTTAAAGTTCTATTTCTTCGTACCTTTTATTTTTTAATTATATTAATTTAAAACAAACTTTTATCAAAGAATTAATATAAAATAAGGATTGTTCGTACACCTAAGGTTTATAATATGATTTAAATATTTGAAAACAGAAATCAACGTTCCTCTCAACTTTCAAGCTCCCCCCCCCTCCACCTGAAATATTGAAATCAGTACAATTTCTCAACTTTTTTATCAGGATGGGTTCAGTACATCCCTTGTTTTCAACACTAATCCAGCATTAAGCAGTATTACACTCATAGAAAAGGTAAAATTTTTAATAGTATGAATTTAGAGTGGATTGTTTAATCAACAACGGTATCCATTAACTTGAAGCATCTATCTGGGTTCTTATGAGGAGGATTCTCTCGTTTTCTAACAATTGAAAAGTGCAAAATTCTGACATTTTTATTATTATTTTTTTCAGCAAAATTCGCAGGTCAAAAAACTTCAACTTGAGATATCTTTTTAATCCTGAATTAGTCCAATATTAAGAGAGTATCATTATATAATTATTTTTTTTGATTATTATACAATATAGAAATTTAAAATAAAGTTGTTTTTTTCCCAATAGGATGGATTATTGTATCAAGTAACAGATAAATATCGGTCTGGAGATATTATTCAAGTTGCTGTTTCATCTCAAGAAGATATTCTGAGGATTGGATCAGGGTAGATACTTGTAACACCTACCGACACAAGAATATACTTGATACCTACCGACACCAGCAGATACCAGAGAAAAGTATATACTAGATACCTACTGACACCAGCAGATACCAGAGACAATTGCCGACACTATCAGATACTAGAGTCACCAACCGACACCAGCAAATACTGGAGTCACCAACCGACACTATCAGATACTAGAGTCACTAACCGACACCAACAAATACTTGAGTCACCTACTTACACAAGTAAATACAGAGACACCAACCGACACCAGCAGATACTGGAGTCACCAACCGACACCAGCAGATACTGGAGTCACAAACCGACACCAGCAGATACTAGAGTCACCAACAGAAACCAGCAGATACTGGAGTCACCAACCGACACCAGCAGATACTGGAGTCACAAACCGACACCAGCAGATACTAGAGTCACCAACAGAAACCAGCAGATACTGGAGTTACCAACCGACACCAGCAGATACTGGATTCACAAACCGACAACAGCAGATACTAGAGAAAATTTCCGACACTATCTGATAGTACAGTCACCAACCACACTAGCAGATAATGGAGTCACAAACCGACACCAGCAGATACTAGTCACCAACCGACACCAGCAAATACTTTAGTCACCTACTTACACAAGTAAATACTAGAGACACCTACCGACACCAGCAGATACTTGAGTCACCTACTTACACAAGAAAATACTAGAGACACCTACCGACACCAGCAGATACTAGAGACACCTACTGACACCAGCAGATACTAGAGACACTTATCGACAACAACAGATACTGGAGTCACAAACGGACACCAGTAAATACTAGAGTCACCAACCGACACCAGCAAATACTTGAGTCACCTACTTACACTAGTAAATACTAGAGACACCTCCCGACACTAGCAGATACTATAGACACTTATCGACACCAGCAGATACTAGAGACACTTATCTACAACAACAGATAATACTGGAGTCAAAAACCGACACCAGCAAATACAAGAGTCACCAACTGACACCAGCAAATACTTGAGTCACCTACTTACACAAGTAAATACTAGAGACACCAGAAGATACTAATACTAGAGACACTTACCGACACCAGCAGATACTAGAGACACCTACCGACAACAGCAGATACAGAGACACCTACTTACACAAGAAGATACAGAGACATCTACCGACACCAGCAGATACTAGAGACACCTACCGACACCAGCAGTTACTAGAGACATCTACCAACACAAGGAAAAAAGAGAGATACCTACCGATACCAGCATATATTAGAGACATCTGTCGACAAAATCAGAATATAGAAACAGTTACCGACCGACACCATCAGATTTTAGAGACACCTATCGACACCAGCAGATACTAGACACCTAACAACAACAACAGATACTAGAGACATATATCGACACCAGCATATACCAGAGACACTTTATAACACCAGCATATATCAGAGACATCTAACCGACAATATTATGATGAGTATTCTTTGATATATTAATGCAAATTAATCATACAGTAGAACCCATTAAACAGTGGAACAGTATGAAGAATGGTAACTAAGTTATGATTTTTAATAGTCCAATGAACATTTCAAGTGTACACACTACACACTACACAGACCTTGTTTACTTAAGTGTATTTTCTCGATACTGGTAAAATAATTTCCATTTTGATACAACATCAAATACACATTAGATTGTTCTATTCCACACTGAATCAAAGGATTTCCAGCGAATGAAAACTTTTTCTAAAAAAAGCAAAAATTTTGGTTCGCATTTGCAATTTTTTTTGCGAAATTTAGCATTTTAGCTTTGCATTCAAAACGACCATAAACTGCAGTTCATAAAGAAAGATTCAAGAATAAGTTAAAATCAACCTTTTTTTCTGAACAATTATAAATTGGATGTTCGTTTCACTTAAAATCTTTTTAAAATAATTGTTTGTTTTTTTAACATTGTTTATGATGAAAAATAATCAGTGCTTAGGATCCGGATCCGTTGGATTTGCAGGATTTTGGCTTCCTGGATCCGGATCCGCAAAAATATGCGGATCCACAGATCCGGATCCAAGGGGCAAAATATCAACAAAAATCTGCAAAAAAAACCAAATATGAACTATTGAAAAAAGAGAGATTATAAATAAAGCTATGTATTTAACAATATCTTAGTTTACGTAACTATATCTGAAATATTTGTCAGTGTAATATTTGAATATTAGATTTGATGCTAAATTGTGGAATGAAAACTGTTAAATATATACTAAATATTAAAAACCTTAAGATTTAATGTTTATTTGAAGTAGCGACGGTTGTAAAATTACATTAAACATAAGTTTAATATAAATTGCAGATTTAAATGATTTAGTTTGCCTACTTTACATTTTTTAATTATTTAAAATAAATTACACAAACTATTTGTTGAGGGCCAGTGCAGGAGAGTTGAAACATTTAGAATTGTCTTCAGAATGAAAACACGAGAAATCTCTTATTTTAACAGTAGTTTTTCATAATACAGCAGTACCCTAATTCAGGGTTCACTATACCGGCTGGTGGAACTAGTGGTTCACGAGATTCAGGGATAGGGTTGTGAAATGTGAATCCCTTGCTTTATCATTTTTATTTTCATTCAATATTAATAAGAATAATAAAACAACATGGGTAAATATTTTCTTGAAAAATTATTTCCCCCCCCCCCCATCCCCCATCTTTCACAAAATATTCCTGTTCTCCTTTTTGTAATTTATAAAGGATTCTATTATTAAATATCCCAAGATGTTTGTTATGTTTCATTCGCTGAGTTAGAGAAATGAAAAACTTCTAAAATTGCAAAAAAATAATTTGGTAAAATAAAAATGTGAAATAACCTGCCATTTGTTTTTTTTTGTCTCTGAACACAAAATAAAGCATCTAAATTAATTGTCATCAACAATCAAGGGTTAATTCAACTGAGTTACTATTTGCAATTATCTATTATGATCTTTTTTTTCCGAATTTAAAGTTTTTTTAATAGTGCTTATTATGCTGTGCACCTCGCGCACCTACTTAAAACTTTGTTGATATATATTAATAAATATAAAGAAAGAACCCCTGCTAAGAATTCAATGCAAAAAGCTAAATCACTGAACACTTGCAATATTCTGAAAGATGAAGGATAACACTTGCAAATTCATTATTCGTATTTGCAAATTAAAAATATTACAGCTTTTGTAGGCTTAGTTATATTTCATCTTTTGTTAAAGCAAGTTCTTGTCAAACTTTTTAACTACGTCTACGCCCCAGTTGAACGAATAAATATAAAAAATCAATTTTTTTCAGCGTTTAGTAAAAAAATCCCATAGATATTTGAGGTTATGGTACAAGGGAAGGTTTAGACAAGAGAGAGCGTGATTCTTAGATTTTTTTTCAGAGAAAAATGTCAAGCTCCGAAAAGTCTTCTCTCGACATACAGGAATTTATATTCTTAAAATCATGTTTGAAACGGTTGAAAATGAAATGTGTGCGCACGGCAGAAAGAACTTAGCAGTTATCAGTCAGCGTGCTTTAAGCATTATGTCATGTGAAAAATTGTCTTTTGTCCTTTGCTGGATTTGGTGTGCGCACAGAATTTGTAAAAGCGGCATCCTTTAATTTTCCTCTAATAAAAATAGAAGCCAATTTGAACATAGATTTATACTAATTATTATTAAAATCTCAATATCCCCCCCCTAACTTCCCTATTTGCGCCTCTGGAGTCAGTAGAAAGTAAAAAATTAATTTTAGAAAAAAATTTGAAAAATTATTAATCTTTCAACATGTCGAGCCCACTGATTATCGATTTTAATACCATATGCACTCAAACCAATATGAAGCCAACTTAAAAGTTTAAACATGTTCATTTTGCATTTTCATATGTTTTTTGTATGATTTACTATCTCTGTAAACCCTGGTTACTTCTTTTAAGTCCTTGAGAAAAAGCTCATCTTGTAAATAATGAAATAAATGACATCTTTGATATTTGAGGTTTCTAAATTTTTCTTAAATTAAATCACATTTAATATCATCAATTTTCAATATTCAGTTAATGTTTACCACAATTTGGAAAGCCTAAATATGTTCAAACTGAGAAACTGACCAATAACTTATTTTAAATTTTTGCCTTGAACAGAATGGACTTTTTTTAGTTTTGGAAAAAACCTGATAAAACTGATTTCTTTAATTAAATGTTTACAGGTGGGCCAATGCTTAAGATATATGATTAAATAAGCATATTATAGAAACATTGTACCATACAGAAAACAGAAAAAATGAAAAAATTGAATATAACAATATTTTCAGGTGCTAAGGTGTTAGTTTTTAAGTAAAGCAGAAAAATTGCAATTTTTTCAAATAAATTTGCTAATTAATTGACAAATTTGCAATTTTTAAATAATTTATCTTTGGGATTTTCAAAATGATATAAAACATCCTTGTTAGCTAAAAAATGAGGATTTGGTGAAAAATTTTACTCTGAAGTTTAAAAAAAGGCTAAAAAATCGCGTTTTCTCTGGCTGCACGCGAAATAATTGACACAAAAAAAGAAAATATTTTGGATTTTTCTACTCCTATATATCTATTCTGAAGACTTCTATTTCGATCTCAGATTTTTCAATCTTTTTATTATAATAAATTCTTATTTTTAATTTTTTTTTAACTATTTCATTCATTATTTTTTTTCTCTCATTGGTAAAAAAAAATTCTTTTTCCATCCGTTTATAATCGAACATCTGCAAAATCTCTTGCGTAATTTTTTCAGCTAATTAAATTTGCAAAATTGTTTAAAACCTCCTCAAAACTATGTTTTTAATATTTGAATATATTCAAATTGTTTTTTTTAAGTTATAGAATAGAATTATCAGGTATCTATGAATGCCCTAAATATGACCGAAGAGACAAATATTGACACTTCAAAAAACGAGAGCCCTGTCCTCGATCCTGTTACTGGTTCTAACAATGGCCGTGAAGATTACCTGGATTGGAATGAGTACTTTATGGCAGTTTCCTTCCTTTCTGCTCAACGCAGCAAGGACCCGGCCACACAGGTAGGAATAGGTGTACAGTACATATTACCAGTTCTTGCCAGCCATCCACTGGGATGTACCACTAGAGCATGGGCGTTATAAATTTGCTTCAGCTGCACGGTGTGGTGCTGCGCCCCGAATGGAATCTAGGGGTTTCATGTAGGAGTCCTCTTCAGATTTAAGCTTGATTTGATTTTTATGAATTGAATCTTAAAGGGTTTAATTGTTTTAAGAACTACCCCTGCTCCGGTAGCTAAAAGGGCTATTTTCTAGAATTACCTCCCCCCACCCCTCCTAGGTAAATGTTGTATTTGAAGAAATAGAGAGGGATAAGTATATCTTGTAGGGTTAGGTTAGGTTTAGACACTTTTTGGGTCGAACGCTGCGGCTAGGGGCCAAGTGCCACCGCTAGGGCAGGCTAGGGGGCTGCACTCAAGGCAACGATCTACGGCTCTAATTTTTTTTGTAATTTAACAGGGCATGCGCGTAACTCCTTTGGGTTTCTACTGGAAGGTTAAGTTTAGTTTAATTTGCCTCTCCTCGTTCTAAAAAAATAACAATTAAAAATTATTTTGTTATATTCAGGTTGGAGCTTGTATTGTGAGTACTGATAAACGAATTGTAGGAATAGGAAGGGATCTTTTTAATTATCCGTTTATCTTTTATCCATTTCTTTAGTTTTTAAGGTTTTTGGCGTTCATGCATTCAATCCTCAACCAGTTTGCTATTTTTACTTTATTCAAAATTTTGATTCTAACAGAAGATAGTTATATTGGCCTATTACAATTGTATAATAAAGCTCTTCGCTCATATACATTGTATATATTTCAGCTATAGCAGGCAAAACAGCAGGACCGATTTGGCTGAATTTTTTAACCCGTTCAAGTACTTTATATTGTCCATATCGCTATTTCTTATTTTAAAAAAGCCAAAAAGTTTGCTTTATTTTACTTTTTGTTTTTCGGCACGGTAAAAATAATTTGAAATTGATATTGAAAAAGTAAAAAATTCTCTAGTTCTAATTTGATGAATTATGAATAAAAGGATTCCTGATCAGGATATAATGGATTTCCCAGGGGATGCGGGGACAAGCATCTACCCTGGGGGAAACGAAGCAGTAATGAGTAAGCTTATCAATTTAAAGGGACCATCGTGCCAATATCAAGGGATATCTAACTAAGACACCCTTTCAGCCTGTATCAATGATATGGAAAATATCATTGTTTTTCTATCTCGAAACATGTATAATTCTTACAGTTTCTTGTTTGTTTTTAGGTAACAGAAATCTGTAAGTCACTGTTGAAAAGAAATCATAATTGAATAAAAGAAATTAAAGAAAACATGGATATTTCACTAATTTTTAATAATACCAAGCTAGCTTTTAAGGGTCTTGTTGTGAATAGGAAATGCCACTCTAAAAAAAGGGAGTCACACTGAATTACGCCCACATTCACTTTAAATTATTTTTTTAAGGGAAACATTCGCAATTTGAAATATATTATATTTACTTTCATGAGCTATTTATTTTTTAGTGTTAAAGGGATCGTACTCTCATTGTTTACTGCTTTTATTAAGTGAATGGATATTTTAAAACAAATATGGAACTTGTTATTTTTATCTTTTAAGGAACAAGTTCCCGTCTATATTGTTATTTCTTCATTTTATTTCATCGTTTTAATGAATGGATTCTCAAAACGTACCCACCAAATGGATGATTTTGAACTTCAACTTTGCGCTCAAACTCAGTAATTATACATAATTAAGACATTTTATAGGTCTCAAATGAATCCTAAAAATTTCTCCTCAATACAACACTCAGTTCAACTACCCTAAATTGCCGGTCATTCCCTTCTAATATCTTCATTTTATTTCATCGTTTTAATGTTTAGGCTATTTTAAACATTCAAATGATTTATGGATAGTTAGACATTTGCTTTTGCAACATAAGGTATTTTTTTTCTCAGTATGGTAGTTTTCCAATCAAATATTAAATGATTTTTGCAAAGAAATAGAAAACCCCTTAAAATAATCATAAAAAATATCTTAGTATATTAAATATGTTCATTGTACACTGTATAGGTTGGAGAACAAGTACATGTACGTGTGTCACGCTGAGATGAATGCAATCATGAACAAGAACAGCGCCAGTGTGGAGGGTTGCTCCATGTTCGTCGCATTGTTCCCTTGCAATGAGTGCGCCAAGGTCAGAAGAAAGGGGATTGTTCACGTCTTTATCATTACTACTCACTTCATCTTGAATTTCATAATACACGTGCTATAAAGTAATCATCGTGTTCTAAAGTTAAATTAGCTTTACATTATAGTACATGTGTTTTAAAACAAGTACACAAACGTTTCATAAAACTACCTATAACACTATTATTTTGGCACGACGTGTAAAAAGTTTTTGTTACTTAAATTTTCTATATATCTCGAAGGTTCACGCCTTTTTAGATTATATTTTGTCCGTCGCTAAAGCTCGGGACAAAATTAATTCTAAAAAGTCTTGAACCTTCTCGAAAAAGAGAAAATTTCTGTTCATAACACTGGGAACCAAATAACAGTGTTATAAATAGTTAAAACAGGGCAAAGTATGTTTTTAAGTCTTTGTAACAAAACTCCAATAATTTTTTTGTCTAATGCAAAGTAAAAAATTGAGGTCATTTTATAATCTATTTATAAAAAGGTTGTATCCATAAATTGTTATAAAGGGGGAGGGGGTATTAATAATACATTAATATTAAAGTAATTCTTACAAATAATTTTAATAGCGCATGCAGATTGCAGAATAAGTGTACTATTATTCGGAAAAATACTCAATTAGATTCATTTTTGTTTTAAGTATTGCGCGCATTTATATTCGAAACTAGCGAGAACCCAGCGTTGCCCTTGTTACTCTATAATTACTCCCGCTGTTTACCCGCACTTAGTCGAAAATTCCGATTTTATCTATTTTTTTCCGATAAAAGTCGACCCAGTCAACTTAGAATCTGAAGCTAAGAACATTTCCTTGACTCTCACGAGTTCGACAATTAGAGTTTGAGTTATGGTCGAAGAAACAGACAAACAGAGATTACAATATAACTATATATAGATGCATATTTTTTAGATGATAATACAGGCGGGGATCAAGGAGGTCGTCTTCTTCTCTGACAAACACTGTCTAAAACCGAGTACAATTGCCTCTAAGGAATACAGTTGATTATGATTTCATTTTTTTCTAATAAAGTTTTTGTGGTTTTTATTGATTGTTTTTTCTTTCTCTAGACTTTATTTCAAGAAGAAAAATCTAAAACTCATTTTTATTTTTATCATGGCTACTTTTTATTATTTCCAGATAAATGCATATTCAAAATTTTGGATACTTGAAGCTTTAAAATCATTGATAGCATATACTGCGCAATTAAACAACTTAAGAATTATTAACCATGAAAATATTTAACCAAATTATTGCGTTCAATGCAATTAATAAGAATAATTTAGAATAATAAACTAACTACGTAGAAACTGTTGGATATGGCTGGAGTAACCTACAAACAATTCATTCCCAGGAATAAAAAGATTTTAACTATTTAAAGGGAGGGCTCGTAAAGAAATAATAATAATAGAAATTCTAGAATTGATCTGAAAATAATTAAGAATCCATCACAACTTTTATCTCTATCCGATATTTCTCCGAAGATAATTAAAAAAAAGTCTAGAATGAAGCTATAGGTATTTAATGTTAACAACACACATTGAAAATAGAATAATAGTATACAAATCTTTTTGCTCACTAAGAATGCGTCAGCTTACCATTGATTTCGAACTCGCGGATTCCTCCGTCTATAATGACGCGAACTCAATCAGCAAGTCAATGACGCGAATTCATCAGCAGGTCAATGACGCGAATTCATCAGCAAGTCAATGACGCGAATTCATCAGCAAGTCAATGACGCGAATTCATCAGCAAGGCAATGACGCGAATCGATGTGATGATGATATTAACTTTCTTACAGATGATGGAAAACACATTGCCCTGAAATATTTGATTTATTCACTCCGAAAAAAAAGACAAATGAATTATTTTTATGACTATTTGAATTTGAAATGAAACTTGATAACTTGTTTTGATCCTTGTTAAATGATATTTAGTTACAACTTTGAATTTCAAACTCGAGCTTTCTTTTCAATGCCAAAGTAAACAAAACATTAAATGTTGAAATTATATAAAAAAAAATTTCCTCAGCAGAAAAAAATATTTTTGCTTTCCCTTGTACAATCCAAAAACCGATGAAAAGCATGACGCCCAAAAGATTGTTTTACTCTATGAATCATACATTTTCTTGTTTCTTGACTGTTAAGACTGAAACACTCCACTTGCATAATTTTATAGATCTTTAAACTAACGTATACTTCTTACTTTATTTACAACCACAGTTTTATTTTTTTATATTTTTATATTTCAGATAAAATATGTCGGTGAGTAAACGGCACCAGGATTGGGATTTAGATTGTAAGGTCAAACATTTTTTCTGGGGAGAATTCAAAATTGATTTAATTTGTCAAACTGTCTCTTTGTAAAGGACAAGTTGTGAGTTACGCGCTCTTGCCGCGTTGAATTATAAAAGAGAGAGATCAGTATATATTTAAGGGATAGTTTAAGCTAATACACTTGCTGGGCCGAGCGCTGCGGCTAGAACAGGCTCTCTCTCTGTCTTGTAATTCAACGCGGCAAGCGCTCGTAACTCCTTCTGTCGATTAAAGGGAGGCCGGGCTGTAGACATATATTCAAGAGACCCCTATTTATGGACATGACTGGTTTACAACTGGTTAGACTCATGTAAGAGTTAAACTTATGAAAGAGTTATCTTATGAAAGAGTTAACTTATGAAAGAGTTAACTTATGAAAGAGTTAAACTTATGAAAGAGTTAACTTATGAAAGAGTTAAACTTATGAAAGAGTTAACTTATGAAAGAGTTAACTTATGAAAGAGTTAAACTTATGAAAGAGTTGAACAAATGAAAGAGTTAAATGGGTTAACTCATGAAATGATTAATTTTAGAAAGGGCTTAACTTAATGTGGATTATTTACCATATATCAATCTAGCAATTACAGATTTTTTTCTCTGAAAAGTTTAATATTCGTGCGTAGTGTGTACTACGTACAGGTAATATCCTTTTAAACGTAGAGGGAAAACTATACAATTTTTTTTCCTCTCAAAATTCTCGTATTCTCATAAAACGAAACAAAGCCTTTGGCCGTCCATTCAACCCACTCAAGAAAAATCAACTGAGGCTGGCTTTTTTCTAGTATTTTCTAGCATTTTTCTAGTATTTTTCCAATATTTTCTAGTATTTTTCCAGTATTTTTCCAGTATTTTTCTAGTATTTTTCTAGTAATTTTCTAGTATTTTTCTAGTGTTTTTTTCTAGTATTTTTTTTAGTATTTTTCTAGTATTTTTCTAGCATTTTTCTAGTATTTTTCCAATATTTTCCAGTATTTTTCCAGTATTTTTCCAGCATTTTTCTAGTATTTTTCTAGTATTTTTCTAGTATTTTTCTAGTAACTTTCTAGTAATTTTCTAGTATTTTTCTGGTATTTTTCTAGTATTTTTCCAGTATTTTTCTAGTATTTTTCTAGTATTTTTCTAGTGTTTTTTGTAGTATTTTTCTAGTATTTTTCTAGTATTTTTCTAGTATTTTTCTAGTGTTTTTTTTCCCTCAATGAACTAGGGAAGGAAAGTTATCTGAAAAAATTGTGGATTTATAAATTTTAGAATTATTTTTATTTAAATGTTTAAGGGTATTTTTAACTCAGCCTTCTCAAAGTTCTTTAATATGTTTTATTCATTTATACGTTTAGGTTTATATCGGAGGACTGAGAAGCGATGCAAATAAATACGATATAGAAGATGCTTTCAGTGAATTCGGAAAAGTAAGCATTAATTTTACTCTTTAAAACAAAACAAGTTTTGTTTTTCATTTTGTGAATTTTGCTTTTTAAAATTGAGCACACCATGTACGTTTTTATTCTTTTGCTGGAAAATTATTATCTATGTGTGTTATTTTATATCATGGGTATGATTTCATTATGTTATTGTATATCATGGGTATGATTTCATATATTTGATATATTCTTATTGAACTACAAAGCATGAGATATTACAAATAAGCAATCACAATTTACTATTTAGTCTGGACCCGCCTAACCACTTCAGGGTAGGTTGTTGTGAAGTTAGTTAACGATACTGTATATAATTGGTTACACACATCAAATTATGTTTTTGGATATGTAGGGAGTTGATTGGGAGGTAGGAGATTGTCAGGTGATCTGTGGCAGGGTGAGATCAGAGGGATTAATGTAGAGATAAATTAAAATACTGGGTGTAAGGGAGGGTGGATTCACACACACAAATAAATTATTAAAGTTTAAATTTTTAAATTTTTTTTTATATAAAATCTACTCACATGATGTACAACTAGGTTTTCGCATTTAAACCTCTCACAATTCTCAAGATAAATATTGATTACGCTTTTTATTTTTGCAGATTTAGTTTCTTTAAGGTTAATTTCAATTGCATTCTACAATTTAGGAAACATTGCGGACGGAAAGCTTTCTAGATTTTTGTTCTAATTTATATGATTTTGTTCTATTCGGTTCAGCTAGAGACATATTTTGGAAGGAAGAGGGAAGGTTATCAATAAAGTATCCATGCATAAATGCCAGAACACTAATTTTGTATGTATCAACAAGATTAAGAACATTCAGTTTTGAAAATAATGGATTTGAATGTGCCTCATGAACGTACTATTAATGACGGCTCTGATTGACTTTTTTACCGCTCAAAATAGCGTAAGTTGTGAATGTGATAACAGGGTGTTCAAAAAGTGCAGAGTTGTGATAAAGCAAATTATTGTCCAACAACATTTTTCAATGAATTGTATCTAATATTTCAGTAAAATTATTAATATTAGAATTGGGAGGTTTATATGTTACCAATTATTTTGAATTTATTTGGAAAAAATTTTACCATTAAAAAAATGGATTCAAAAACTCTTTCCTCAAAAACGGATAAATTATCAATGACCTCAAAATCATGTTCATTTTTAAT
>NW_019396824.1:206063-211195 GCF_000591075.1 Eurytemora carolleeae | reverse complement strand
AAAAGTTTTAAAAAGTGAATAAAAATGTGAATGAAAAAAGCACGAATTTATTGATTGAACAAATTTTAAATTTGAGAAAAAAAGGCGCATTTCTTATTCTGAACTGCGTAGAGTCTAGGCTAGATCTCAACCGCTGGTTCAACCGCTCCCGCTGAGTTTTTTTCTCCAAAGTATATATCATTCTCTGCAAACACTAGTTGTTAAAATAATATTTTTTCAAACACTAGCTGGTAAAACAATAGCTTTACAAACATGAGCTGTCTAACAATTATTTCTTCAATCACTAGTTGTTAAAACAATATTTTTTCAAACACCAGCTGTTTAAATCATATCTCTACACAAAAAATATTTCTTGAAACACTAGCTGTTCAAACAATATTTCTTGAAAAACTAGTTGTTCAAAAAATATTTCTTGAAACACTAGCTGTTCAAACAATATTTCTTGAAACACTGATTGTTCAAACAATATTTCTTGAAACACTACAATATCTCTACAAAAAGTAGCTGTTCAAATAATATCTCTTCAAACACCAGCTGTTCAAACATAAGCTGTTCAGATACTAGTCCTTCAAATACAAGCCGTTTAATCAAAATTTGTCTAAACACCAGCTTTTTAAAAACTAAAATAAACTTATTTGTCTATACTAAATATTATTTTTGTCCTTCTAAATTTTACAAGTTCTAACGTCACTTTCTCTCTTCTGGTATTAACTATGAACGGCTATTGAACCATGAACTGCTGTACAACATGATTTGAAGAACTGGTTTTGTCTAGTTTGATCCAAGTTCCTAAATCCTGGTTCACTCATTTCTACATCTTCTCTTCTATTTATACTCCTTTTCTTCTCTTCCTTGGTTAGTTATTCTCATTCTCTTAACAGCGGTACCCTTGAAACCTTTTATCTAATAATGTGTACGATATTGTCTTTTTTTTAAAGACTTAAAGGGACTGTAAAGAATAAATGAAAGTGTGTAAAGGATAAAACCTGAGAATCGCAGGCGTTGAACTATACGTATAATACATCTATCTCACCTGATTAATTGATATAAAACTGTGTCAAAATTATACACGAAAATCTATATATATATAAAATTTTGTATAAAAGTAGTAGGTTTAAACAGATCATATTCAGCAAATACGCAAACAATTTGAAAACAATTATATTCCACCGAATCCCGAAAATCTCAGGTTTGCTCCCATTTTTATTTTTTTGATTTTGTATTTTTAATAGATATAATTTAAAATATTATTTATAATTAAATATTTATAACAGGAGCAAACCTGAGGTTTCGTATTTGTTGAATATTATCTGTTTTAAACTACAACTTTTATGCAAAATTGCATATATGAATTTTCGTATAAATTAGACACAGTTTTATATTAATTTCTCGAGACAGGAACATCAGATAGATGTCTTATATGTATCGTTCAACGCCTGAGATTCTCAGGTTTCATCCTATACCCCCCTTTAATTTTCCTTTACAGTCCCTTAAACAGTGTTTATTTAATTCTTCGGATTTCTGCAAGAGAAACGCGCCAGTCACTTTTGTTGTGAAACCACAATAATTGAAAATTATGAGTTTTTAATATTTTGAACATTGATACATACTTAATCAGAAAAAAGCTTTCCATGGAGGGTCACTTGAAATTAGGCACACATACCCCATCATTCTAATTTTAACAATGAAAAAAAGCAATTTATTGCGTACATACATTTTATTTCTGAATCAACATTCTAATTATTATAGTTACCTCAAAGGTAGACTTTTATTTGTAAAGTTGAGCCAACAAAAAAACACACAAAAATTGTTGTTTGATTTTCTAACCGAACTATTTCAAACAGCTTTTAAACGATCGTTTGCGTTAAAAAAAGAATTTTTTAAAGAATTTTATTTTTCACAAGATGTATTTTTTTAATGAAAAATGAACGACCAGTGCTTTTCGAATCAAACAATATCTAGTTTTTGCCTTTTTTAGTTAATTTTTTTAGCTATACGTACATATATGCTGAATGAACCAGTACATGAACCTGTACGACAAGCTCTGGATTTTTTATGTACCGAGTCTAGAGAATCCAGGTAGGAAAACATGTACAGTGTACAGTGTACACTGTTCAGTGTACACTGTACAATGTGTACAGAGTGTAGTGTTTTAAATACACAACAGGAAACACTGTATTATCACAAATGTTTCCTTGTACAATATTCTTTGTAAACCATTTTTTTATATGTTTATATTTTACAGTTAAACTGTATTTTTACATGTTTATATTTTACAGTTAAACTATATTTTTACATGTTTATATTTTACAGTTAAACTGTATTTTTATATGTTTATATTTCACAGTTAAACTGTATTTTTACATGTTTATATTTCACAGTTAAACTGTATTTTTACATGTTTATATTTTACAGTTAAACTGTATTTTTACATGTTTATATTTTACAGTTAAACTGTATTTTAAACCCTTTGAAAGAAACTGTCCACATAATTTCAAGTAAATACACATTTAAAGATTTACGAGGGTAACCTTTAAACCTTTGACCAAATCTCTGTTTTCCAATCTGATAGTTGCTAAGTTTTCAATTGCGGGTTCTCTCTAATAGTAACTTGCGGTTTTATGCAGCAGAGACGAGCAAATAAACTGACACCACTCTTCAATTTTCCTCGATATTTTTCTCGTGTTTGTTTAAAAGGTACCATCATGAATCGGGTAAGCCACACCTTCAATGAAGGTTTACTTGAAATACGTCGACAGTCCCGTTAAATATAAATTTTTCTTAAAGGGAGTGTTCGCAAAAAATTAAAGGGGATTTAGGTTGACGTCGAATAGATTTCGAAATAGATTTTTGGTGTTTGACGTTTTAACATTTTCTACTCATAGACGCAACAGATAGAAGTACAATTGGTAGCGATCAAAATCGAATTATATTCTATATCAGTCTATATTTTTCGCGAACACTCCCTTTAAAGAGCCCATATATTCTAGAACGGATAAGGAGAGTGTACTATTAGTGTTGACTCTGTTATGCTTACAATGCTTCAGACGGCTTTATGAATGCGTTTTTGTGAATAGTAAGGTAAATTTTTTTTAGTTTTGAATTCCAAAGTACTGTGGGAACAGTGGGTACATTGCACATTTTTATCTGTGGTCGATAAAACTTCAGTTTTGAATCAGTTAAGATATTTTTTTGGGTTTAAGAATTTTTTATTGCGAATTTATCATTTAAATTATTAAAAAACATCTTTTGTCAAATATTAGAATATTTATTTTAGTCCAATTCTTTAATGAACGTGCTGCACTATACTGTTGGATTATTTTAGTCCAATTCTTTAATGAACGTGCTGCATTATACTGTTGGATTATTTTAGTCCAATTCTTTAATGAACGTGCTGCATTATACTGGTTGAATTATTTTAGTCCAATTCTTTAATGAACGTGCTGCATTATACTGTTGGATTATTTTAGTCCAATTCTTTAATGAACGTGCTGCACTATACTGTTGAATTATTTTAGTCCAATTCTTTAATGAACGTGCTGCACTATACTGTTGAATTATTTTAGTCCAATTCTTTAATGAACGTGCTGCACTATACTGTTGAATTATTTTAGTCCAATTCTTTAATGAACGTACTGCACTATACTGTTGGATTATTTTAGTCCAATTCTTTAATGAACGTGCTGCATTATACTGTTGGATTTGCCCACTATTTCTGCGCGGGAACTGGAGTGCTCTGCGAAGCACCACAATTTGCTAACAGGTACAGTAGTACAATTAGTGTTGTATAACGTTAATATTTTGTAAATATCCAATTTGTCATTTTTTGTGTACATTTATTTTATTTTAAGAAATAAGAAAATGTTAATCTGTTTTTTTTAACCGCAATTTTATTAAAACGTTTAAGATTTTAATTAAACCTTGAAATATTTTCATCCTAAAAAATATGGATAAACTTCAATTTTAAAACTATCGTTTTTGTATCGTTTTGCATATTGTTTGTCAATGTTCAAATATGGCATAGTATAAGGAATGCAAATGTTTAGAATAAACAACTTGAAAACAATTGCTCTTCTTACACTATGCCAGGACAGGACAGGACAGGACAGGACAGGACAGGACAGGACAGGACAGGACAGGACAGGACAGGACAGGACAGGACAGGACAGGACAGGACAGGACAGGACAGGACAGGACAGGACAGGACAGGACAGGACAGGACAGGACAGGACAGGACAGGACAGGACAGGACAGGACAGGACAGGACAGGACAGGACAGGACAGGACAGGACAGGACAGGACAGGACAGGGCAGGGCAGGACAGGACAGGACAATGCAGTACAGTACAATACAGTACCAATTTTATAATTATTCTTTATTTCATTGGGTCGTCTTCCTTGTAAAATCTTGTAGTTCTACCGACTCCAACCAATCTTATAATCATCTATATTTCAGTGGGTCGTCTTCCTTGTTGAATCTCGGAGTTCTTTGGACACCAATCAACCTTTTTCTCATTCTAGTGTTTTTGTGGGCCTGGTACTTCCAGCTGAGGTAATTTATATTTGCATTGTCGTTTTTTCGTTATTATTGGGAAAAAAGTACCCATTTCAAGATATTTCCTTAATGCTTATTCTAAATCACAATATCCTGAGTCTAAAACTTAAGAACGAAAAGTTTTGACTTAAATTTTAAGTTCATGGTTAAATGCCACTTCTGACTTAATTTAAGCCTGAACTTTAACCGTGAGGTTAAATATTTAACCTTGTGGTTAAATATTTAACTTGCCGAAATCGACGAGTTAAAATTTAAACACAGGGTTTGAAATCTTGAAATCCCGCAATCCCTATTTGTCGACCATCATTCAGCGCTAAGCGGCATTCAACTAATTACGATTTATTAAGTAAAAACCTTGATTTAATAAAATTTCACGTTTTAGATTAATTAATGTTTGCACGTAAACCCAAAATACGATTGTAACTGGAAATATGTTTTGTTTTCTGTCACGTAAATAATTTAAAATTAAAAAACAGCTGATTACCGAATACCTATACTTACGTAATAATTCTTTAAATCCTTTTCTCTGATTGGTTCAGATTTTTCCCGGGAAATTAAAATTTAAAAATGAGAAAGTT
>NW_019396824.1:196168-206005 GCF_000591075.1 Eurytemora carolleeae | reverse complement strand
ACAATCTTGAAGACCCCCCCCACTCTCCCCTCCCCTTCAGTTCAAAACTTCTAATCTAAGGGTCAATCACTGATGTAATATTTGTTTTATTCCCAAAAAATATTTAGTCTGAGCATTTTATTGCTGTCAAAACAGTATTTTTCATGTACTAGAATGGGAAGAAGGGGGGGGGATAGAGGGGATCCAGATATCTTATACTTGTAACATTGTAGGCCTAGTGTCTTTTTTCATGATTTCATCTCACTTAAAAACCAGAAACTGAAAATGAATAACGTTTTGAAAATCAATTCTTTACTACATACTTAATGCACGTAAATGTAATCAGATACATATGATTTTTTTTCTTTAAATTAATAAAATGATAAAATTACTACGATCTGGAAAAATCATCACTTAAAGATTTAAGAAGCAGGCTCTGTTTGTCTTGTCTTGTCAAATAGTCACTCAACTCTACTGTATAGGACTGTACATTTGTACAGTTTGTACTCTATAAACTCAACACAAATAAAATACATTAAATGTTTACAATAGCCTTTAGCCTTGAGAATTGAGAAAGTTTAAGATAAAAATATTTTTTTTTTTAAACTAAACTAACTAAAGTATAATAAAATTTCTACAAATTTCCTGTGATACTGATTTTCGTCATGCTTTCTTTCTTTTCATTCTGCAGGGGGGGGCGCGCCCCCCCCTCTCAGGTGCTAGGGGAGGGCGCGCGCCCGGCCGCCCCCCCCCCTAGTTGCGCCTCTGGTGGTCATTGTAAAATACTCAACATCTGAATATACGCTTGGACTTCATAACTGAAAATCTTAAACATGTTAAGGTGTGAAATAGACATTTGTTTATTTATATAATCATTCTTTCAGTTGTTAACCACGTTTTAACATGTAGTATCTTAAATATTTTTATTTAAGAACACATTTGATCTTCTCTGAGCTGAAGAAGAAGACGAAAGGGGGGCACGGTATCCCTGAGGGGTCCCTGTTCTCCCTGGTCTCCTGCCCCCACTACCTCTGCGAGATTATCATCTACACGGTCTTTATGCTGGTAATTTAAATTCAAAATGGTGTTCCGCAAGGATATGTTTATGGTTTTATTAATGCCATTTAAATATTGATTATATCTATAAAAGTAGCTTAGTTTTTAATTATAATCTAATACGAAAGTGCAGAGAATAGGGCTTGTTTACAATATACTGTGACGCACTAGGACAGCTCAGGAGCTAGTTTTGTTGTTGTAAACAATAACAAAGATGGTAAATAAGGTCTGAAATTCTTGAGCAGGGAGGGGGAATGGCCTTATTGGTTAATTGCAACAAACTACAGTTGTATTCAGAAAAACGGACTAACGACGACTTTGGTTAGTTAAGCACACAGTGAGAACCAGAAAACTGTGGAGTAGGAAGATGACATTAATGCAAGCCCAAGTTTGTTTGATGTTATTACAAGGCAAACAGTTTTACTAGCAAGTAGTAAAATCACTTATTAAGTAAAATTGGTCTGTTTACATTGCACAATTGCTGTGTCTCATGGTCATTGGACTATCTAAAGTCATAACTTGAGTCTTTTAAAGTCTTCTTCCTATTCCAGAGTTTTCTGGTTCTCACTGTGATTTTTTTTCATATAACGCCTTCTTTTGAACAAAGAGGTAAACAATACCCCTGGACCGGATCTAATGAACATTGAGAAGTAGTTGAACCACATTATCCATTTTTGTTTTGTCGCCGTTCAAGTTGAACTGTCGGATTCAACTGATTCTCATCATTCATTAAATCTGGTCCAAGAATAATTTTATTTATCAAATGAGATTTTTGTTTAGTTGTTGGGACCATAGCTCATTCTTCTCTTGATTAAGTAATCTTGAGTTTGAGATGTGGGTTATGGGTAGCCAGTAGAACATCCAATAAAACCCTGATTGATTGATTGATTAATTGATTTGTTTAGTTGTTGGGACCATAGCTCATTCTTCTCTTGATTAAGTAATCTTGAGTTTGAGATGTGGGTTATGGGTAGCCAGTAGAACATCCAATAAAACCCTGATTGATTGATTGATTAATTGATTTGTTTAGTTGTTGGGACCTCGTCATCAGACCATGCTGTTCGTGTGCTGCTGGGTGTGGGTGAACCAGATACTCGCCGCCCTCATGTCCCACACCTGGTACAAGAACAAGTTCAAGGAGTACCCCTCCAACCGCAGAGCAATATTCCCATACATACTCTGATGGAATTGTCCCACACATACTCTGATGGAATATTACCACACGTCCTCTGGAGGAATATTTCCATACATACTCTAATGGAATATTTCCAAACAAACTCTGATGGAATATTCCATTACAAACTCTGATGGAATATTTCATTACAAACTCTAATGGAATATTCCCATACAAACTCTGATGGAATATTTCCATACATAATATGGTAGAATATTCCCATACAAACTCTGAAGGAATATTCCCACACATACTCTGATGGAATATTTCCATACATACTCTGGTGGAATGTACATATCGAATGTTTAATGGTACTGAATGCTTAATTTCAAGTGACCTACTAGAGTGGCATGTACGATTTACAACGGTACCCTTTAATGCTTTGTCTGATCACTTAAGCATAATATATCTCTTTAAAAACTGATTACTTTCAAATTTTAGAGACTCGCGCATTTATACTTCAATGAAGAAAATTATGAGAATTGAACACATATTATATATGTATATATATATATATATATATATATATAATCAGATAATGGGGTCTAAATTGTACCGTTGTGGAAAGTCACTCTTGAAATTACATCAACAGTTACTTTAACGGTGGTGGATATATTTTACAGATGTTAGGTCAGTATTTAGGAGGCTAAATACTCATAGCAGTGCAATAGATGTGGGGTTCTACAGGACCGTTTTCCTACGCATTGAACAGATGTTTTTTTTTTTTTCTAGGAACCTAAAAAGCTGTTCCAATTTACATTTAGTATTATTTATTTCGTATTAAGTTTTTATATTTATATCATATTGTAAAGATAAGGTATTTCTAAAATCTAAATATCATTTGAGATTTTGTTAAAAAATTTATTTTTATAACTTTATAACGTAAAAATTGTAACCGCATATTTTTATAATTGTTAATATTGAAAATAAAAATGTTATACATGATAATTGTTGTAAATCAATGTAAAACTAACCGTCAGTTATTGAGCCAAATCTCGGATTGAAACTTTATTCCCCTGTAATACTGGAAAACCTTACTTCTTTGAACTATTTTTCCGTTGAACTTCCTGAAAGGACTTTCGTCATTGATTCAAAGTGATGTTACGATATGATATTTATAAACTAGTAATATCCGCATGTCTGTTTGTTTGTTTGTCCGATCATAACATATGGATTTCTGGACCTTTTTGCTTCAAATTTTAATTGTGGAACTCGAGAGAACCACGGGAATGTTCTTAGCTTGGATTTGAAATTTTAAGTTAAGTTGGTCGACTTTTATGGGGGTACAAATCGTAATTTAAAACCAAGTTGAGTGTAAACGGCGGGAGTAGCTATAATAAGTTCCCTGAACAACGCTGGGTTCCAAAGATTATCATAAAAATCATAAAAGAAGCGGTTCTTTTTCCCTCAACTCTTGATTCCTCAAGTATGCTTAAAGGGAGTGACCGGCAATGTATGGTGGTTGTACTGAGATTGATGCAGTATTGTTGAGAATTTTTTAAGGATTCATTTGAGACATATAAAACGTTTTAAAGTCTATAATTATTGAGCTTGAGCGCAAAGTCGACGTTCAAAATCATAAATTTGTCTTGGTACGTTTTGAGGAACGGTTTTATAAATTATTAAATAACGACGACAAAAAATGAAACAAAAATTCTACATTAAACTAATAAGTTGTTTAGGAATAGCTAATCGAAAATAAGTAATCTTATTCAATTATTAGTTTCTATAATCTCTCATTATTCACAAAGTTTTTCTGGAATTTTTATTGAAAAGACGAAATTTGAAGAATTTGTAGAGATCTGCAAACAAATTCATAGAAAATTATAAATTCACTATAATGATAACGAAATAATTCATTATAACATTGATTTATTGACAATTTTCTCCTAAACATCTAATTATTTTACTAAAGAATTTTTACCATATTTATTTGTCGTTGTTATTTAATATTTAAAAAAACTCGATTCTCAAAACGTATATCAATTGATGATTTTGAACGGCGACTTTGCGCTCAAAGTCAGTAATTTTAGATCTTTAAAACGTTTAATATGTCTCAAATGAATCCTAAGAATTCTCTCATAAATACTGCAATCTTAGTTCAACCACTATACATTGCCGGTCAACCACTCCCTTTTTAAATTATTATGTTTAAAGGTTTTCCCAAGCACACTATCTACACCCACGCTTAAATGCTAAGTATCAATCCACAAAATCTCAGTGAACCCCCCTCTCCCTCCCCCTCCATGGAATGATGATCAGAAATCCCTGCCTTGCCTTTGTATGCTAATTCTGTAAAGAAAATGAATGCCTTTCAAATCTGTTTCTCATGTTGAATAGAAGGCTGAAGGTATAGAGTGTCGCAAAATATTTACAACTCCAATAAAAAACGTTTAAATTTAATAAAAAAAGAATGTCAACATTCATCAGATAGTTGGAAAACAAAGTATAAGACTCGCATGGACTTTAAGATGTAGCCAGGTGCGAATACAGGATTTAAGTGAGGGGGGGGGGGGGCTAGACCAAAAAATGGAGATATAGGAACCAAAAGCTACATTTTTTTAAGATAGATATTTTTTCTGTTTTGCACAAGGTTTTCTTTTAAGTGCTATTGAGAAGCTATTCTAAAATCTTGGGGCGTCCCCCCCTGAATCCGTCAGGGGGGTGCAAAGGTCCTGCCGCACCCCGGATGTAGCCGCAATTCCATCAAGAAGAAATTCTGCGTCTATACATTTTATGGGTTTGTATAATCAAACCAAAAAAATGAAATATGTTTGTCATAATGTCAACTAAATATTTAAAAGTTTTAATCCAGTACATTTTTGTGGACCCCCTCTAGGACCTATATAATAAAGATGGCGTGCTCAAACAAAAGTGATTTTTCCGTGCATTCAAATCTCCCGGCCTGGTTGGAAAACCCTCGCGCACGCACGCGCATATTTAAACCCAGAGAAACCTGACACAACCACAGTTAACAAATACGCATCAAACCAAGAAGATCAAGAAACATGAAATCCTTTTTAATCCTTAGCATCGCCGTGACGGCGATGGTGACCGGCGAAGAGTTTGAAGTGGACAGCAAGGCAGCTTCAAGACAGGTTAACTGCGAGTGTCAATGCTCTGAAATTACTTTCCTGGATAAATACGGAAAACAGAATGGAAATTGTAAATCTGCGGATAAAACTGGAGCACTCTGGTGCTATGTGGATCCTAATTTTAACAGGTGCAGTGACCTCCAACGTTCAGTGAGGTTTGGACAAAAGCTATGGTCCTATCAGGCCTGTGCTACACCGGAGATAGGGGCTCCCCTTTGCCCCTATGGAGGCAATTTTAATAATGGAGGCTTCAACAATGGAGGATTTAATAACGGAGGATACAATCCAGGATCTAACAATGGAGGCTTCAACAACGGAGGTTTCAACAATAATGGAGGCTTCAATAACGGAGGTTTAAATAACAATGGAGGATACAATCCAGGATCCAATAATGGGGGCTTCAACAATGGAGGATTCAATAATGGAGGTTTAAACAATAATGGAGGATACCCTGGGATCCGAACAGAGACTGAGGTCTCGAACGGGAGAGTTGCAAACACAGAAGAGAAGAAATCAGACTCTGTAAACTTCGGAAATTGATTGATCATTGATATTCATTTAAAATCAATTCAAATTTGATTTTTTAATAACCATACATAACTTAATTGTGATAATGATTTTTAAATTTTTTAGTTAAAAATAAATATTTAGATATTAATGAAGTAAAAAACTTTTTTCTTTTAAGAGACACAACATAAGGATCGCCATTTTCTCTCAGAGTTAGCTATTTAAGGAGCAATTGTACAAAAAAATGTTCTTAAAACTACTGCAGCAGGAGAGCTTAAATAGCTAAAAGCTAATGTTTTTACAAATTCCCCCTGAAAACCTTGAGTTATTTATCAATATATATATTAAAGTACCAATATCAATTTGTTTGTGCTCCAGCAGGGTTACCTTAACATTTTGTAGCATACGGCATTGGTTATCCAGTTACGGATAAACTGGTTTTAGGTCTCGGCCCGGATTAGACGAGATGATACTTTATATCAATCTGGGGCGACAACCAAATAAGTTTGTTCTGCCTAACAGGACTGTGTTACCCTTGAAACCGTAATTTTATCAAAAATGGCAACCTTCATTTAATCTCTAATGTGAAAGGTAACGTCGTTTACTGCATACTCAGTTTAACTACCTTACATAGCCGGTCTGTCCCTTTAAATTGGAGAAAAATTGATTTTAACTTTATTTCTTTATTTCTAGAACTTTTGAATCTAGAAATACATTTTAACAATTTAATTTATAACTATAAAATATATAACCTTACCAGAGGCGTATTCAGGGGGGGGGGCTATGGGGGCTAAGCCCCCCTGGACCAGTGAAATCTATTGATTTCAGGGGGTTTTTAGGACCCAAAGGGTGATGAGCCCCACCTGGAAAGAGAAGAAAATGTAAGCCCCCCCCTGGACCCTACCTCAATGACATAAAAGCAAATCACATTTCAAGTAGAAAAATATTAAGCATCTCTGTCCAAATACCTTACCAAGAAAATGAAAATAAAATAGAATATGCGTCAGACACCTGGAACACATGAATTTATCAAGGAAATTTATTTTAGTTTCATTTTAAATTAGTGTTTTATATTGTATACCAAGATATTTTTATTCCAACCCTGCAGCATCATTTCATTTAAATTGTTTCACAGGATAAAAGCAAAGACAAAAATTCTTGAATTAATTTTTAGATCTAAAATAAAACATAAACTGTTAGCTTTAATCCCTTTTCTTCGTTATTTGTTTTACATTTTTCTTCAACTTAAAAACACCTTGCTGGAGTGCTCAAATTTATTTACTTTTTGTACAGGGTGTCCCAAAAAACATGGAATTCAGTGACGAATTCGATATCGTCTTTTCAAATAATTCTTTGATTTAGTATAGTGATACCTACTGAGAAAGCTGTAATCTGTAAGAGTTTCGTCTGCAGCTATGTTTACATTTTGTTTGTTTATGTTTTGACTGCAACCGGTTGTCCTTATAGTAAAACAAGAAAATTACAGTATACAAACAGAGAAAACTTGTCCGTATTCACTGTTCATCTATATTCACATTATAGACACATCTTTGCAGTCTTTACCCTTTTCTTTAAATAAACTCTAGCAGACATAATAATATTATGGCTTTTGAAATTAGGTATTACAATGCTAATTCAGAACAAAGACGATATCGAATTCGTCACTAAATTCCCATGTTTTTGGGACACCCTGTACTTTATATTAAGAATAGATTTTGCTTAAAAAGGAAAGCGATCAGAACGGTCAAAAGGAAGATAAATGTTTTAAATGAAAATGAATTTTTTTTCATGTTCATTTGATGCTAAGGGGGGATTTGTTTAGCGAAATAAACCACAAAAATCAAATACAGTATGTAGAAGAAGACATTCAAAACATTGTGATAATTTTTAGCTTTTTGAAAAGCCTATGACATAAGGAAACGGATTGGACAAGTATTACAAAGAAATTTTTGCAAATTATTTGCATACTACCTAGGGTTTCCAGTCGTAATTACGTTACGCGTAATTACGCGTAATTACGCGTAATTACGCGTAACACTTTCTTTCACTTACCCAGGAGCATTACGCGTAATTACGCGTTTATTACGTTTACGAAAGAAAGTCTAGTTTCGCGTAATTAATGCGTAATTACGCGAAATTACGTAATACGACACAATTCCGTAATAAATAAAGTACATATTAATTCTCAGAAATAATTATAGCGGGAAAGTATGTGTAAGGATATGCCCGCTACAACATGTCAAACATATTTTGACGATTTTATTGACATTTTTTTCATTCTTTTGATAAAATAAATTGTTGGCCCTTTTTAAACTTTTTAGTTGTCGAACGTAAAAATTACATCAACATAGTATTGGCTGAAATTTCTGATTCAACTTGTGTGACATTATATTCCTTGTAAGTTAGTTGTTTTATTTAAATTAAAAGTTAAAACTTCGAAATTTAATAGATGTAATTATTGCAAAATTTCGCTAAATTACTTTGCAGAAATTACGGTGTAATTTCGCGAAAATGAAGTTTCGCTAATTACGCGTACTTAATACAAAATTTCGCGAAATTACCTCATAGAAATTACGCGAAATTATGCCGTAATTATAGTTTCGCTTATTTCACGTAATCATTACGAAATTTCGCGAAATTACGTTGTAGAAATTACGCCAAATTATGCGAAATTACGCCGTAATTTCGCAAAATGGATAGTTCCCCAATTACGCGTAATCCTGCGAAATTACACGAAATGAAAATCATTACGCGTAACTGCACGTAATTTCGCGTAAGAGAATAATCTATTACGTTGGAAACCCTAATACTACCCAAAAAAAGAAATTTGCACATTTTTTTAAAATTACACATCAGGTTTTTTAATTTTGCAAATGTTTTTGCATATTTGAAATGGCATGGTCAAGGGCTTTTCTAAAATGTATATTTTACCTTTTTTTGGACATTTTTTTCGCTGCAAACATTTTTACAATATAACTGGATTTTGCATTAAAAATGCAACGACTGATTGATGCATATAACAAAAAGCATGAAAAAATAAACATGAAATATCAATTTATAGAATTTGGTTCAAATTTTGTTTTGACATCCGGACACAGTTTTTCTTTTTAATTCATTTTCATTTCCGTTCAATTTTTAACAAACGTTTTTTTAAAGATCTCATTGCACGAAGTTTATTAAACTTTTTCTCTATTTGCCAAATCATTAAATTTAAAATGCTGTTTACTTCAGACAAAATTTTAAAATCTATGAATTTTAGAAGTTTAAGACCGTTACTAACGCCTTGTTCTTTGTATGTAGAGGCATCATCAAAATTGGAATTGAGCCAACCACCCAGCACCTTAATAAATTATTGCGATAAAAGAATTCTAAATCGTTCATACATCTCTGATTGGACTATGAAGTATCAGCAAAATTCAGCCTAGCAAAGCAAAGTTCCAAAAAAATCATGTATTGCGTAGTTTCTATCCAATATTATTGGACATTTATTTCATGCTGAATGTAGATTCGAAAACCATTTTGAAAATATTAAAAATTATACATGCTTAAGCTATAACACAGTACAACAAATGCTTTTTTAACTTTAAAAAATAATTTATTTTAATTAAGGGTTGTGGGCAAAAGCTCATGCATAAAAAACAAAAAACGATATATCAGTAAACCTGTTTCCAGTTTGTTATCGAAATCTTTCTACTTTTGTTTTACTCAAGATTGATTAAACGATGTATACCCAACGTTTTGTGTTACGCCATTGTCTTATCATTAAAACTTTTACAATGGGTGTAGTCTGTACTCCGTAGATACCATATAAACTATAGTAAACACTTGTTTTACGGACTCAAAGAAGTTCGTAGTAAGATTTCGATTCTACTGGAGACCACCGGAGGGATTTTATTTTCACTGGAGGGGTTTCAAAAAATGCTTTTTACAATTCAAAACTTTACGCAGGGTGTTTTACATTCCACTGGAGGGATTCAGATATCCTTCCTAGGGGTTTATAATTCCACTGGAGGGATTCAGATATCC